>NC_048228.1:31422248-31530686 GCF_002007445.2 Ailuropoda melanoleuca | reverse complement strand
TTCCATACAAATTTAAGGACTATTTGTTCCAGTTCTTTGAAAAATGTCCTCGGTATTTTGATCGGGATAGCATTGAAAGTGTAGATTGCTCTGGGTAGTATGGACATTTTAACTATGTTAATTCTTCCAATCCATGAGCATGGAATATTTTTCCATCTTTTTATGTCTTCCTCAATATCTTTCAAAAGTGATCTATAGTTTCTAGGATATAGGTCCTTTACGTCTCTGGTTAAGTTAATTCCAAGGTAACGTATGGTTTTTGGTGTTATTGTAAATGGGATGGATTCCCCTAATTTCTCTTTCTTCAGTCTCGTTATTCGTGTATAGAAATGCAACTGATTTCTGGGCATTGATTTTGTATCCTGGCTTCTCTTTAGAATTAATGAAATAAAACTAATGGGCAGAGATGAAAGGGTCTTTTTTCACGTCTTGAGTAACTAGAAGTAAGGTACAACCTTGCTCCTTCCTTAAGAACTGAGTTAGTCATTATAGAAGTATCCACAGCCATTTAATTTTGATAATTTAAGCAGAGACTTCATAGGGGGAAAAGGTTGTTTGTCTACTAGTCCTAACAAAGTTACCAATAACATCACAATAATATACTTCTGAAGGCAGATTAAAAAAAAAAAGAAGGGAGAAACAAAATCATCAAGAAGTAGGATTCTTCTAAGACAGGAAACCATTAAAATCTTAGTGGAGAACATAGGCAGTAACCTCTTTGACGTCGGTCATAGCAACTTCTTACTAGATATGTCTCCTGAGGCTAGGGATACAAAAGCAAAAATAAACTATTGGGACTTCATCAAAATAAAAAGCTTCTGCACAGCAAAGGAAACAATCAACAAAACTAAAAGGCAACTTATGGGATGGGAGAAGATATTTGCAAATGACATACCTGATTAAGGGTTAGTATCCTAAATATATAAAGAACTTATCAAACTTGACACCCAAAAAACAAATAACCCAATTAAAAAATGGGCAGAAGACATGAATAGGGGGCGCCTGGTGGCTCAGTTGTTGAGCGTCTGCCTTTGGCTCAGGGCGTGATCCCAGCATTCTAGGATCAAGCCCCACATCAGGCTCCTCTGCTGGGAGCCTGCTTCTCCCTCTCCCACTCCCGCCGCTTGTGTTCCCTCTCTCTGGCTGTCTCTCTCTGCCAAATAAATAAATAAAATCTTTAAAAAAAAAAAGAAGATATGAATAGACATTTTCCCAAAAAGATACAAATGACCAACAGACACATGAAAAGATGCTCAACATCACTCATTATTAGGGAAATACAAATCAAAGCCACAAGGAGATTATCACCTCACACTTGTCAGAATAGATAAAATTAACAACACAGGAAACACCAGTTGTTGGCAGAGAGGTGGAGAAAGGGGAACCATCTCACACTGTTGATGGGAATGCAAACTGTTGCAGCCACTGTGGAAAATAGTATGGAGATTCCTCAAAAAGTTAAAAATAGAACCACTCTATGATCCAGCAGTTGCACTACTAGGTATTTACCCAAAGCATACAAAGGTACTAATTCAAAGGGATACATATACCCCAATATTTATGGCATCATAATCTACAGTAGCCAAATTATGGAAAAGCCCAAATGTCCATCAACTGATGAATGGATGAAGAAGATGTGGTATATACATATATACATACAATGGACTATTACTCAGCCAAAATAAAGAATGAAATCTTGCCATTTGCAATAATGTGGATGGAGCTAGAGAGTAATACACTAAGTGAAATAAGTCAGAGAAAGACAAATACCATATGATTTCACTCTTGTGAGAAATTTAGAAACAAAACAAATGATCATGAGAGGAAAAAAGAGAGAAGCAAACCAAGAAACAGACTCTTAACTATAGAGAACTGATGAGGGGAGGTGGGTGGGAGGATGGATTAAATAGGCGATGGGGATTAAGGAGGGCACTTGTGATGAGCACCAGGTGTTGTATGGAGGTGATGAATCACTCAATTGTACAGCTGAAACTAATATTACACTGTGTTAACTAACTGGAATTTAAATAAAATCTTTAAAAGGGTGGGGGGGGCACTGGGTGGCTCATGTCATGATCCCAGGGTCCTGGGATCGAGCCCACATCAGGCTCCCTGCTCAGTGCAGAGCCTGCTTCTCCCTCTCTCACTCCCCCTGCTTGTGCTCTCTCTCTGTCAAATAAAATCTTGGTAATTAATTAATTAATTAAAATAATAAAAAAGTAGGATTCAGAGAAAATATATTATTAGAATCTATAAGGAATTTTCACATGCTGCAAGGCACCAATACAGAACAAACCTGAAAGAAGTAAGGGGATGACTTCAATACTTCCATATTATATTTTCCTTGCAAAAAAATCATGAGCCAAAAATGTGGGTAACAATCCCACTGAGTCTGCTACTTTTTGAGGAACCTAGAGCAACACTCCATCTCATCTCTCTCCACTCAATTATACATCTCTTTCCTTGTGCATTGAGAGACAAATATCAAAAAATGTAAATTATAGGGATAGAGAATGTTATATCCTGAGATGTAGAGGTCCCTCAAGTAAAGATGCTTTAGAATCCCTCTCAAACACAGGCGTTAGAAATTGCCATTTGACATGTACTCCATACATTCAGATTTTCAATAAAACTCTCTCCTTCACTCATAGGTAGAATAAAAAGATGCCATTTTACAACTTAAATTTGATAATCAGAGAAATGATTCCAATTTTTTAAAAAACCTGAAATTATGAATAGAATTAAAAATAACAAATGATTGTATTTGTCTGAAAAAAAGGCTCATTCTTTCTCTTCTCCTATAGGATATACCTAATTGAATCCTTCTAACTTTCCACCAAGATAACTGATTATAAGCCAAGCACCAAAAGGAGATATGTTTCAATACGGGGGGGGGGGGGGGGAACCTCTATCCAAGAGATAAGGTTTGTCCTGCAGTTCTATCTTCTCCTGAAAATATAATCTCAAATCTCTATAATAGGTGGCACTCCCTACTGTTGTTTCAGCCAGTGAGAAAGGTGCCTGCTTCAATACGACCTTGAATATTTTTGTCTTGAATTTTACTTTGTAGAAAATAAATTTTGTAATTCACATTGTATTTTCTACTTCCATTTACCTGACATATCGTTCTTTATTCTTTCACTTTTAATCATTATATACATTTGTATATATGTGTCTCATGTAAATAGAATTTTATTTTTTTTATTACAATCCAAAGTCTTTGCCTTTCATGGAGGTTTAAACCATATAAATGTATTTCCATAATAGAATAAATTTATTGTTATCTATTTCCCATTTGTAATTAATTCAAGTTTGTACCATAGCAAAAAAATGGCCTTTTCCTTGCTTTCAATGTGGTTGGAGTTTCCATCAGTGACAGGCTTCAAATTTTCATTCTCTGCAGAAATTATAAAAGTTAAATTCCCAATATGTTGGAATCATCGTGTCAAGAACAAAGAACCAGAATCTCTCCAGCATGTAGAAATGTAGCTATGGTTCCAGCTAAGTTCCAAGTCAGACACAACATCATCAAGAGCCAGAAGTTCACTATAGCTTCTGTAAGGAAACCATCCAAAATCATCTGGTTCACTCCTCAACTGCAAAACTATTACAAATTAATATTTGACCATTTGTTATTGTACCCCCTTCTTGTGACATCCACTGAAATAAAGAGTGACTCCATTTTTTAACATTTGACAGCTGACAGCTTTTAAAGCCTCACCCATCCTTCTTCCCTTCTGCCCACATCTGGCAAGCTGCTAAGAAAGCCTGAGTATTTTCTCCTTTAGTACCATCAGGAGTTTCAAACCATATCTGCATGTCAGAACCAGTCCCACCCACTAACCACAATAGAAACCCTAAGCTAATGGATTCAAAAGAAGAAGAAAAATCTGATTAAACAAAAAAAATTACAAAAGTTTAATTATAACAACTAACAATTCAAAAATGATCCAGACTAGAAAATTTTGCTACAAGATCTTTAAAATATCAAGATTAAATCATCCAATTTGTTTTATGAAAGAAATAATTCTAATATCACAATCTGACATATTTTTATAATATTTTTATTATATCATGTTAGTCACCATACAGTACATCCCTAGTTTCTGATGTAAAGTTCCATGATTCAATACTTGCATATAACACCCAGTGCACCATGCAATACGTGCCCTCCTTAATACCCATCACCAGCCTATCCCATTCCCCCACACCCCTCCCCTCTGAAGCCCTCAGTCTGACATATTCTTTATCACAACTACAGACTAACCTCACATGTGCAAAAACTCAAATAAAACACAGGCATCGACTCTATAACATCACTTCTTCCTAAAAACAAAATTTTCTGTGCTAGAATAACTGTTACAATGCATTATACATCAACCTAAAACCTCTAACAATTTTTTATGTAGTAACTAAAACCCTATAAAATGGTTATATAAGTAACAAATGATGCTTAAGATGTAAAATGTTAAAACATACTTCCTGATAAACAATTCACAGAGCTATTAACAAACAGTTGCCTTGCACATTTGAATATTATGATGACTTTCTTAGCCCAGTAACATTGGAGATGAATATGTCTTTGCTGATAATTCAGTGCACTTTACAAAACATCTACAGATGAATTTCATATTCTTCCAAAATTGTATTTCTAATGTGCGTAGAGACTTTTCCTGAACATCACTTCGTTAATAATTTTGTATTGGGTTTAAAAGATGTGTATTCTATGACATTACTATATGCATAAACAAAAGACAGTCTCTACCAGGAAAACATTAACCAGGGAAATGTTCTGTGAGATAGTTGTATACTTGCAAAATTGATTCAACTGTATATTAAGGGAATTGTTTATTCAAAATTCAAGAGTGGCTTTAGATAAGAAAATCTCTCAACTGATCTATCATGTCAGTAGGTTTAGTGAAATCCACTACATGATGACCTCACTAGATCACAAAAACAGCACTAAACACACTTTTCACATTGAAAAATATTACAAAACCAGGAATAAAGATTTTTTAAATGTAAAGAATATTCATTTTAAACTAGAAGCCAGTGCCATGCAAAAGGAGAAAACTAAAGGCATTCCACTAAAAACAGAATAAGATGAGAGATACCATCCTTACCATTTAATATTGCCCTGTAATTTCTTTCCAAAGCAGCAAAATAGCAAACCAAAAATAAGGATGACAAAGGTAGGAGACAAATTACCATTCTGATGACAAGATCATGTATATAGGAAAGCTAAGAAAATTATTTAAAAATCTCTTATAATTAAGGGGAAAAATTTGGTAAGGAATCTAGTTACTGGATCACTTTATTTTATTTATTTTATTTTATATTTATTTTTTTAACTAGACTCCATGCCCAGTGTGGAGCCCAGTGTGGGGCTTGAACTCACAACTCTGAGATTAAGACCTGAGCTAAGATCAAGAGTCAGACACTTAACCAACCAAGCCACCCAGGTACGGGTGAATCACTATTTTAAATAAAATCTTTTGTCTATACCAGTTATAGTCAGTTCTTAAAAAAAAAAAAAAAAGAATCAAAAACTGCTTTATTATATATTATATATTTATTATGAACCAAGAAGGTATAACTTATAAACATCATTATTGCATGTGCTTATAAACATTTCTTTAATAATATTACAAAAGAGCTATCATATCCATTCTCTGAAATAACTCTCTTCTCAAAGTTAGAGGTTCTATTAATAAGAGAAAAAATATTTATTCCACAATATCCCTGCCCTATATTACCTGTAAGAACAATCTAAATAGCCCGGAAATTCATCATAAATGTATATAAGAATTTAATACATGATAAATAAACATTGCAAACCAATAGATTATTCAAAATGGACTTTTGTTTGAATTATCAAGGAGCAGAGATACTATTTTCTCACTATAATTAAACAAGAGACTGTGAAGCTATTTAGTGCAATAGACATCTTGCCACTATTAGTAAAAGTTTCATCTGTGAACAAAACAAGTACAGAAGAGGTTCTCAGAAGTGAAAGAGAGAAACCAGGTCCTGGTGACATTACTGGAGCCTAAAACAGTACCTGAGACAGATCTACTGTAAAATGTACCAATAATTCCCCTGCTATTTAAATTAAGACAGACCGAGTTCAGTTCACTGCTAACTGACACACCTACCAAGAAAAGTATATACCCTATAAGGAATATGCAAAGTAAACAAGTATATATTTGAATAATTCCATCCAACAATATAGATAACACCAAGACTCCCTCATCACCAATCTTTCATTTTGACAACACTAAGCTACTTTGCCTAAATAGCTGCCCTGATATCTAACCTATTTCTGCTATTGAATCACAATAGGGCAACAGAATTTAAATACAGATGCACTCAAAAACATAAATACATACATACATACATACATAAATACAGATGCACTCAGAAAACCACTGTTAGTTATGACATTGACTTATAGAGTATGTTTAAGTTGTCCATTTTTATAGCTGCAGCTTTATCAGTATGAGTGAATTTAAAAATACATGTGAAAATATTTTTAATTTAGATATCTATCTGCAGTTTATAAAGTATTATATATAGTGTGTTTTATGAGTAAAGAGAAGTTGATATATCTTTCATTTTATTTCATGTTTCTACTGGATTATGCTATGACTAAAACATAACTCAACAATTTGATGTCTCTAAAACAGTATGCATTTGAATATATCTATCAAAGCAGAGGAAAGGTTGTTTTAAATATCAAAACTATAGTGTTCATAATATAACCAAACATCACCTATGTAAATATTTAAGTGACTTCAGTGGCTAACAATTTTTCAAAATTCCACAATTTGGTGGAAAATGTAATCCAACCTAATTCTCACAAAAGGCAAATCAGTATGGATATATATATATATATATATATATATATATATATATATATATNATATATATATATATATATATGTCTTAATACAGAAGTTATTTGTCAAAATTTAAAGAGAAAGAATACACTTTAATATTTACCCCATTTGAAAAAGAGTCTATGTCATATTTCTTTACTCATATCTAAAAAGGAAATATATCTTCATCTTTAGGAACACTGATAAAATACAATAGAAATGGCAGGAAATATATCCCCTTTCTACTAGACCAACTATTAATGTTACCATTCATGAGTCAGGAAGATGTAATATCCATAAATCACCTTCACTATTAAGTGAATAACACGTACTCAAATTGCCTAATTCATTCTCTCCTACCTATAACTGTACAAGTGACTGCTTTATTTATTCAGAAGTTTATTATTTCTGACAATATCAGTTATGGGTCTTTTTATTAAATATATAATATATATTCAGAAACATGAAGAAATTACATTCTTCTTTTAACAGTTTAGCATTTATGGATGTCAGAAGGTTCAAGATTCAAACATGGCCTCATCAATTACAGCAACACACTGAGGAAATGTTTCCTTCTCACCTCTTCGCATTTTAGGAATCTAAACAATCAGTCTAGTTCATGGAATCAAACATTATCCTCATATAAAAACACCTACACAATAGATTAAAATTGTGTATTTGATTATCATACGAAAAGAGGTGAGTTGTTGTTTTTTTTTTCAGAAGGCAATTTGGAACTATAGCTCAGACCAGTGCTTCCTAAAGCCTGAATTCCACAATGGAAACACGAAAGAAATTACGTTGACCCTAGTAAACTTACAGGAGAATTATTGGTATAGCTCTTACAATTTTCAATTTTAAAGAAATTTTTAATCCAATGAGTAACTGGATTAAACACAGTAAATTAGCTATTAAACTCTGAATAGTGTTGTTTATTATTACACATCTAAAACCAGAGAGCCCATACTTTGGATATTAAAATAAGTTAATGTCTTAAATTGTCTTTCAGACAATAATATCAAGAAGATTCAGCTGCTTCATGAAGATTTTGGAGCAAGAAAGGAAGACAATTTTAAAAAGGAGGACAATATCAATATATAAAATTAAATACATTCAACAGCTTATTTTATATCTTGAAAGCACCCATATCCAGATAATGTATTATTTGTACTACATAATTTAGGCACAAAGCTGGAAGAGATGAGGGATAAGGCTAATAATACATTTTTTAAAGGTTTTCAACAATGAGCTTCACTGAAGCAAAAGAGGTTTCCTGGTAAACCTGTATCTTTCAACTTAGTTTTCCAGGTTGAAGCCTCACTAATATTATGCTTTATTGGGTAATACAGAAAAAGAATCCTTCTGTTCCTAACCCTATAATATATATTTTTCTACCAACATCCAAAATCCCATCTGCTATTTATTATGATGTTAGAAGAAAACAAAAGCGGTTTTTACAGTTTTCACTTCTCTGACAAAAGTTTTCCTGATGGTGTACTCTAAAAGACCTGGGTTGTCTAAACTTAATCTTAATTCCACAATAAGGTGCTGATTTTACAAAGTAATTCATAATTTTTGTACATTTCCTTGCATGTATGTATGTCAAGAAATATCTAGGCTGTGCTCCTTTGACTAACCTCTGTCTGCCCCTTGCCACCACAGGGCCTTTGGTGTTCCTTTTACCTAGAATGGACTTCCCTCACCCCTCCCTCTAATTTATGTTCCCCTTCAGATCTCACCTCAAACCACGTTTCTAAAATAAAGCTTTTCTCTCCTGATCTCCATGACTAGGTCAAATTCCTTTATTTAAACGGAAATTCCTGATACCGCTCCTCCCTAGCGTTTGTTTCTGTAATGCTTTTTGCTACATTGACTCTAAAATCCCTAAGGAGAGAGACTACACATACTTTTGTTTACCACTGTTATCTCCAGAGATTAGCAAAGTTCATAGCATATGATAGAAGCTTATTAAATATATGCTGGATAAATTATTAAATGAATCACAAGATTTGGAAATGGCCATTGATCTGAAGGGCTCCTAAGCTTCATGGTAATAGTAAGGTGAACCAAAGTCAAGAGAGGAAAAGCACCCATTTTTCCCTTAAAAATGTATTTGTGCTTTCTGGATCCAGACTCCAACAATGAGTTCCAAAAGTTGTGTGTGGGAGTGTTTAAGTACAGTGACAATCTCTACAGGCTACTACATTTCAGAATATGAGCAAGTAGCAAACATTTTTAAATTTTAAAAACTTTTTAAAATATTAAGAATATATCTATAAACATATGAACATTTGTTCATCCTACTATAATTGGTCATCTATATAAGCGTATCAATCACCATTTTTTAAATACTTGTATTATAATACTTAATAGAATTTAGTGTTCTATATACATAAATTTTCAGGAGAACTGAAAAGTATTCTTTAAATAATTTACATAATGTTCTTTTTAAATTTAAGTGTTTTTAGTTATTGAGTAGTAATTCTCTCAGAAACTGATATTTCAATGTTTCTATCACAACAAATAGCTCTATGAAGTTATAAGTCTTATATATGTTACTTATAAAGTTTTGCCATCTTATCTATCATCATGACAGCTTGCCCCTATCAGTTCTTTTAATTTGCTGTGGGGCTTGTGATAAAACAACCAAAGGTTTGTGGACAGATACCTAAAGTAAGAACATTAAGTTCTAAGGGTCTCTCTTAGCCAAAAACAAACAAACAGACAAAAAAATAATGAACTCAGTGGCTACAAACTTGGTGTTTATCAGAAAAGAGCCTGAGTTTTACCTACTGGGAGAATCTCCATAAATCTCTCACATTTCCACACAACTAGATATTAACAATCAATTGCTCCAGGATTATCTTTTCAAGATTTGCATAAGCAGGTAGCCCTGGAAAGATGAAGACAGGGACATTTGGAGCAAATTTATTTACAGTCTCAGATAGTAAATATAAAGACATCCCCCTTCCCTAAAGACGGTCAAGGTAATAAAGACAAAAAATGCCTACCTCTCATTTCTGGGGTAGAATTGCTACATTCCAGGTTAATGAAGATAATCTCTCTCTGAAAGTAAGGATGGGGCAGTTTCACCAGCAGCTCTCATGTAAGATCAGAGTCTACCAATGTCAGGGTTTCTCTCCAGATATTTGGAGGGTATTGCATCCCTATTGTGTGTGCAAATAGTATTTAGCCCTATAGACGTTACTCTATGGGGACAGGGATCAGGGACCAGAGGCAGGATGTCACCATTGCTATAAGCATTAAAGTGTCTAAATCTATTTACTCGTTGTCTCCTTAGAGGCCGAATCTATGAAGGAGTAGCAAGGCAACCTAGCAGCTGCCACCATGCTACTGCTTAGAAACTGCTTGATCACTTGACATTAGTTCTACCACTACCTAATACTGTGATGTTGGACAAGCTACTTAATCTCTCTTTATTTCATGCGATCTCATTTGTAAAATGTACAAAATAATAATTACTGCAAAAGACTGTTGTGAAGTGAATGCTATATGAAAAGCAGGTAGTTACCATGCCTTAAAAAAAAATATGATGGTTACAATTGATATTATTATTAACATTTATTTATTCACTCATTCATTCCTTTATATTGTATAAAAACATTTTATACTTATTTCCAGATTTCTTACTATGTTCCACAGTTAATACAATTGGGTAGAAGGAGTATTAGAATTTTTTCCACTTGAGCTTTCTCATACATTAAAAATAGAACACATATTTAAAAATCATTTCTCCTACCTCTTTGTAGTTCACTCATAGAATCTAATACGCAGATTCTAATTCAACTAATATATATCAGATATACATACATGACAGTCACTATGCTAGAATTTTCTTATTTTATAGTATCAATGTACATTTAGTATTCATTCAAAATACTCTAGCAATGTTCCTTACACTGATAACCCAAAAATTAACTTGGATGATATGAAGAACAATGGAATTAAGAATAAAATACAAAACAAACTTGACAATGTATAGCTTAAAGCATTCTTCCTTTGTTATAGGCATATTGCAAAAACATTTCAATTAAAATTTGGAGGCAGACCACATAAATCACTGCCTAAAACAGAGAATATCAATTTCTAGAATAGAGGCAAAGGAGAGGAGTATCAGAATCAATGACAAAGTTCCTTCAAACAATATAAATCCCTTCTCATCAGGTATATACTCCTCTACACAATTTTGATTTTGATATTCAGGTGCTGGGAGTTGTGCATGCGTATTCTGATATGCTCTTTTATCCTACCTCCCACTGAAAACCACTGACCCAAAAGGTAATCTATTCACTGAGGTTGCTTTGCCTATTGTAACTTTTTAGATCATTTTATTAAAATGTAATTGATGACAGGGGTGCCTGGGTTCACAGTTGGTTAAGGAACCAGCTCTTGATTTCCACTCAGGTCATGACCTCAGGGCTGTGAGATCAAGCCCTGCATCGGGCTCTATGCTGGGTGTGGAGCCTGCTTAAGATTCTCTCTCTCCCTCTGCTGCTCCTCCAACTCTCTGGTTAAAAAAAAAAAAAATGTAACTGGTGACAAAAATATCTTTACTTCACCTTCATTTTTTGAAGAATAGTTTCTGTGGTTATAAAATGCTAAGTTGGCAGCTATTTTCCTTTGTAATTTTAAAAATATCATTCCATTGTCTCTAACTTCCCATCATCTCTGTAATAATCATCTGCAAATTAGTTTTGTTCCTTTGAAAGTACTGTGTCTTTTTCTCTGACCACTTTTAAGAACTCCTCTTTTGTATTTAGTTTTCAGCAATTTTCATACAGTGTCTTGATGTGGCTTACTTTGTGTTTATTCTCCCTGAAGTCTGTAGAGATTCTTGAATGTGTAGGTTGATGTCTTTTGTTACTTTTGGAAAATTCTCATCCAATACCTTTTCATATAAAATGTCTGCCTATTCTCTTTTTTCTCTCGTGGGACTCCAATTACACATATGTTTCATATGTCTCTTGTACTCTTTTTTGTACCTTCCATCCTTTATTCTGCTTTCAGTATGAATATCTTCTACTGAACTAGCCCCCAAATTTACTAATCCTGTCCTCTGTTCAGGATTAGTAAAACGACAAGGACTCTCTTATTCTAATCTGTTAAACCTACTGATTGAGTTCTTACTTTCATGCATTGTATGTTTAGTACTAAAATCTCCATTTGATTTTTTTTAATAAACCTGGTTCTCTGTTAAATCTCCAGCTCATTCCTTATCTTGAACATAATAATCATAATTATTTTGAAGGCTGAAAAGTCAAATATCTTGATCAATTAAAGGGTCTGATGTCCTCTTGGATTGTAATTGAGTGCTAATCATTATTTACAGGAAAAATGTATAAACTGAGTATCTTCCACTAGAGAGAATTTACTATTCTTGGGTCTTGCAGTTAAATAGAGTCAGATCATCTTGGGCCAATTAGGGATTGAGAGATTTTTGATGCTGAGTTTAAATGTCTGGGGAAGCTGATCTATTTCCTATTTGCCCTTATTCTTGAAAATCTGGAGTGTTTACCAGGGCCTTCTTCTGAGTATACATTATCGCTATTTTCTGTCTCCATAGCACATGAAATGCCAAATCTAGGCTACATTTTTAGCTGCCACTTCCTATGTGGATTCTTGGCTTTCTGCCTGCGCATCTTAGAAACCAACAAATGCCTCAGAAAGAAAATCAGCACAGAATGCCAGGATTGCTTATCTGCAGTTCCCTTTACTCAGTATTCTAGGCTTCTCTTGACTACCGTGGTATTCCTAAATTTCAATTTTTCATTTCCCCAACCCTGGAGACTGATGAAAGATTTGTACCAGCCATTTCTGCTTAATATCTCAGTCTTTCTTCCTATGCCACTTACAAAAGGCGTCAAAAATTTCCAGAAAATGTCAAGTTAACCTCAATGCATTTCTCTTTCTCTCTGAAATCTTTATTCCTTAAGTCCCATCTCCTTTGGTGGTTCTCTGCTGCTTTCAGCTATTTGGCAATCATATAATTCATCTAGTCTATAATTGTTCTCAGCAGGACATTTGGGCTGATAACAAGCTACTCCAGTATAGCCAGAAACAGAAATCTTCACTGTGCTTTTTGAGATACTGAAGTATGTGACTGAATGATATTAAATGAGAAGGAAAAAATGAGTCATGTAATAATAAAACCCAACCTCAATAATAGGAATATATTTTGTAGATTATGAAAAGAAGCCCCTCTTCCTTCAGAACACCACATAAAGTTTTATATTTTTCTTGAGAGTTTAACTATAAAGTTTGAAACCCTTGAGAGCACCTGTAAAATCTTCAAGCAAGAAAGACCATACGGTTTTAAAAGGTATTAACGAAACAAATGAAAGGTAAAGTATCCCAATAATCCATCATGAAAACCTGAAAGGAAGAATAAAAAACTCAAAATTTGAGAATTTAATCTATAAGACAGAAGTCTTAAATTTTTCTTAAAACTTATACAACCTTAATCTCACAGTTACTGTTTTCTGGCTCATATCTTTAATCACAATTGACAATGTCAATATGTTTGTTTCCATATGAACAACTGAGGCAAATTCAAGTGAGAAGATGCTTCTTAAATGTAATTTTAAAAATTTGTAGAGATTTCAGAACCATTGAAACAAATGTTGACACTGACGATGTGTGATTTTTGACATTAAAAGCAGTTATGGGTATTTCAAAGTTTGTCTTTGCCTATGCCTGCCATTTCAAACTAGTCAATCCTTATGTTCACTGCTGACAGTATAATGTCGAAAGACATTTGATATAAGAGTTAAAATGCCAGTATTATCTCAAAAGGTCACTATAATTTTAATAGGTATAGTTAAAAAATCTATTCTCGGGGTGCCTGGGTGGCACAGCGGTTAAGCATCTGCCTTAGGCTCAGGGTGTGATCCCAGCGTTATGGGATCGAGCCCCACATCAGGCTCCTCTGCTATGAAGCCTGCTTCCTCCTCTCCCACTCCCCCTGCTTGTGTTCCCTCTCTCGCTGGCTGTCTCTATCTCTGTCAAATAAATAAACAAAATCTTTTTTAAAAAAAATCTATTCTCATTCCTAATTACAATGTCACTGTGTGTTTAAAGAAAGGATACAATTGTACTTTATTAACTAAAAATATTTCTATTTAAATCTACACATACATTAAAACATACAACTTTGAAATATATATGGTTATAGAATTTTTGCTACTAACCATTTACTAACATGTTAAAGACTCTCTGACCTAGGTATTTAATTAACAAACAAAATAATGCTATTTATAACATCAAAGACGCTACAGTTAAAGTTCTCAGTTTGTTCCTGTGACCCCTGCGAAGTCCATGATATCCTTTCAGGGAATCTTCAAGATCAAAATTATTTTCATAGTAATACTGTCTTAGTCTTTTGGGCTAGTATAACAAATTACTATAAACTGAGAAAAGCTTAAACAACAGATATGTATTTCTCAGAGTTATGGAGGCTGTGAAGTCCAAGATTTTGTGTATGGAAAAGGTCCACTTCCTAGTTCATAGGTGACTATCTTCTCACTGTGTTTACACTTAATGGAAGGGGTAAAGGAGCTGTCTGTAGTCTCCTTCATAAGGGGACTAATCCCATTCATGAAGGTTCTACCTTCATATCCTCACCTTCCAAAGGCCTCACGTCCCAATACCATCATATTGGGGATTAGGTATCAACTTGAATTTGGGGAAGACACATTCACTCTAGAAATACTAAGATTTTATTTGCCTACTTGACTCTCACTGTCTCATGAACACTTGTATATGCTTGTATTTTAAATAATCCTCAGGTTTAATTTCTAATATAATAAGTATCAATAAATATAACCCACCTAAATAAAAGTTCTTTAGCAAATAAACCTAAAATTTGTATGGAACCACAAAAGACCCCAAGCAATCCTGAGAAAGTAGAACAAAGTAGGAGGTAGCACAATTCCAGATTTCAAGGTATATGACAAAGCTATAGTAATCAAAAGAGTGTGGTACTAACATAAAAATAGATGAGTAGATCAACAGCAGAGAATAGAAGACCCAGAAATAAAACCACACTTATAGAGTCAATTAATCTACAACAAAAAAGGCAAAAATATCAACAGGGAAAAGAGAGTCCGCTCAAAAAATGGTGCTGGGAAAACTGGACAGTCGCATGCAAAAGAATGAAATTGGACCACTTTTTTTGCACAATACACAAACTCAAAATGGATTAAAGACCATATGTAAGACCTGAAAGCAGAAGAATCCCTAAAAGGAAACACAGGCAGTAATTTCTTGGATATCATCCATCACAACTTTCTTCTGAATATATCTCCTCAGGCAAGGGAAACAAAAGCAAAAATAAACTACTCGGACTACACCAAACTAAAAAGCTTTCGCTTAGCAAAGGAAATCATCAACAAAACAAAAAGACAACCTAGTGAATGAGAGAAAATATTTGTAAATGATATATCAAATCAGGTAACTTAATATCCAAAATATATAAAGAACTCATACAACTCACAACCAAAAAACCCCCAAACAACCTAATTAAAAAATGGGCAGAGGACCTAAATAGACATTTTTCCAAAGAAGACATACAGATGGCCAACAGACACATGAAAACATTACTAATCATCAGAGAAATGCAATCAAAACCACAATGAGGCATCACCTCATACCAGTCAGAATGGCTATCAAAAAGACAAGAAATAACAACTGTCACCAAGGATGTGGAAGAAAGGGAACTTTCATGTACTATTGCCAAGCATGTATATTGGGGCAACCACTGTGAAAAACAGTATGTAGAGATTTCTTGAAAAATTAAAAACAGAAATACCATACAATATAGTAATTCTACTGCTGGTTATTTACCCCCCCCCCAAAAAAAGAAAGAAAATACCAATTCAAAAAGATATATGTACCCCTATGTTTATTGCAGCATTATTTACAATAGCCAAGATATGGAAGCAATCCAAGTATTCACCAATATATCAATGAATAAAGAAGATGTAGTGTATGTGTACATAAATACACACACACGTGTACACACACAAAATGGCATATTACTCAACCATAAAAAAATAATGAAATTTTGCCATTTACAACAGCATGGATAGACCTAAAGGATACTAAGTGAAATAAGTCAGATAGAAAAAGACAAATACCAAATTATTTCACTTACATGTGGACTCTAAAAAACAAAACAAACAAGCAAACAAACATACACACATACACATACACACCCACACACCAATAAAAACTGTCACATAAATAAACACACATACACATACACACACCACACACAAATAAAAACTGTCACATAAATAAACCAGCACAAACTGGTTGTTACCGGGGGGTGGGGGGGGTGATGAACAAAATAGGTAAAGGAGATTAGAAGGTACAAACCTCCAGTTATAAAATGAATGAGTCAAGGGGATGAAAAATACAGCACAGGGAATGTAGTCAACAATAATTTTGTAATAACTTTGTATGGTAACAGATGGTAACAACACTTACCTTAGTGAGCACTGAAAAATGTATAGAATTGTCAAATCACTATGTTGTATACCTAAAACTAATATAATTTTGTATGTCAACTAGACCTCAATATTTATATATAAAATATAAGATATTTAATATACATATAAAATTAAAAGTTCTTTAGAGTTCTCAGCCATTTTAAGAGTACAAAGAGGTCCTACGGCCAAGAAGTTTGAGAACCAGTACCCCACAATCTAAATGATACATTAAGAAAGAAAATAATCAAACAAAAAATTGTTGCTGTATCTACAGAACTGTTTTTTTAAAACATCACACAAGATAAAAATAGTAAAAAAAAATAATTTTGTATGTTGTATTGATAAATCTTAATGTCGAAGAGTACCAATAAAATCCAATAAAACCTAAATCAAAAAGCAAAAGTCACAATATCAAATATTCCTACTCTCACAGGATGTTATGGAATGAACTACATCCCGCCAAATCTCATTTGTTGAAACCCTAACACCCAGTGTGACTATATTTGGAGATAGGGCCTTTAAAGAAGAAATTAAGGTCGTAAGAATAGGACCCTGATCCAGGAGGACTGGTGTCCTTATTAGAAGAGCAAGAGATACCAGGATGCACATGCACAAAGAAAAGATTCTGTGAGGACACAGCAAGAAGGCGAACGTCTGAAAGCCAAGCACAGAGCTCTCAGAAGACACCAAACCTGCTAATCCTTGATTTTGGACTTCTAGCCTCTAAAAGCATGAGAAAATAAATTTCTGTTGTTTAACCCATCCATTCTACTTTTTTGTTAGGCAGCTCTAGCAAACTAATACACAGGACTAAAACTTCACGTATTATTCTAGTGACTTCTGAAACTTTTAGCTATCTCAGTGAGAATCACAACTGCAGAAGAAAGACACTGTCTGAGTGCACCACAACAGATTCCTAATTCTTTTATTCTCTTTGCTCCCTTCAAAACTTGAAACTTAATACAACAGTTTTCCTGAAATAAATTTTATCTCAGATGCAGAGCTTGAAGGTCATCTCAAATATGACCCTTAAAAATCTTTGTTTCTCTCCCCAATTGTAAAGCAAGTTCATCACTGTGAAGAAAAAAAAAAAAAAACTCATGAAGAAAGCACATAATTCTTAACAAAAAGTGGAGCACTATGTTTCTAAGTACATCCTCATCTGACTCACTAGCCAAAGAATATCTTCTAAGAATTTCCTCCTAAAGGGAGAACTAGCCCACAATTACTATTATTACTAACATAGTAATAATAGTAATTGAAGCCCATCATTATCTGCTCTAAATTGAATAATAGTAATATGAAGCCCTCATAATATATTTCTCTTAGAGACTTACATAAAAGAAACCCAATTCATCACTAGCTTGCTGTTCAGATTTAGGGAAAAAATTAATTCCTAGAATAGCTAAGTATTCCAAATCCCCAGCTTCCAGATTTCTAAATAAAGAACACTAGATTTAAAATACTGCTTCACAGGATTCTGTGAAGAGTAACCATGTCATAAAATAATTTTCCTGATTCAGTGTTCTAAGTATATACAGGTAGCCTGCATTTGCAGCGACCCTGAATGTTCATGAACAAAGGCATCTCAGTAGATAAAAACAAAGCAGGAGTGCAGAAACAAATGTGCACAGTCAATATCTTCCCATCATTTACATCCAGGATATTACAACGGATGTAATTAATCTGCCCATACAAAAGTGCTTGCTTCCACTGAAGAAAACACTCTCTTTAAAGATACATTAAATGCTAAAATTGCACATTTTAAGACTATGACATCATTTTCCTGTTATTTAAATCAGGTAGATGGGAGATATAGATCTCTAAGCTTTTAATATCTTAAATGTGGAATTTAGTATCATAGGTTATCAAGTATAATTTTATTTGAATTCTATCAGATAAATGGAAGGAAATCTACATGATATAAAAGCATCAATCAATAATAACCATAACTATTATATATTATGTTTCTACCAAAGTCTTTCATATACTATATCAGATTCAAATAATCTGAATGAAAATTTATCAAGTTATGCCTAATTTACAACTCATACTAGCTTTTACAGCTATTCACAATAGTTATATTTAAAAATACAATTAAATAATTTCCCTCTCCTCCAAAATAATATTTTTGCATAAACTGTTCACAAATATGAATCAATATGGGCAGCTTTTTGGTTAAAAATATCTTAATATATCACCATTACTCAAAATATTTTGCTCACACCCTATTACGTAAATATGGATATGTATCCTGTATAGGATGACTTTGCATGTCCTCCAGGTAGGCCCAGAGGGCAATGTTGGCAATAATGACCCATCTGTTCACTACTGGCAACCAGAAAACTTCTAATGAAGACAGATGTGGGTCACCCTGTACAAGCAGGCTGCAGGGTGTTAATGAATCCACCTAATGGTCACTACCTGCCACTCTTCACTGATAGATGACCCAGAAGATTTAGTTTGAAAAGCAAAGATGAGTATTTCACATACTCATTAGTCTTATCAGGACATTGCTTTCACTTTCTCTTACATACTCACTCTTTACTACCTTCCTTCATAAATTCTTAGAAAATATTACTATCATTTATTAGACTCTACTTTTTAAAATAACCTTGCTAATACTTTTGAGAAATTAATTCCTCCTAAATTTCTCTACTGACTAAATCACAAGATATCAATTTCATTTTGTGCTATGGCAATGCTATATATGTGAAGCAAAAAGTTGGTATTTTCCTATGCCATAAAACTTTTTAGGTAAATTTATGTATAACTTAATCATCAATGTCAATCTCTCTAAAATGTTACTTTGAAAAATATTAACGTCATTATCTGCTCTAAAATAGATTATTATTTCACTCCAGATTCCAAAAAGAATATTCACTTATAGAGACCAATCCTGAAATATTTATATACCCATAAAAAATGTACAAAGATGGCATTTCACATTCTGAAAGATGCTGTGGGTGAAATTCAAAAATCATAATTTATTCAATTGTTTTCCAGAATAAAATTTGAATTATATTATATCTAAACTCTTAAATAAAACTTAATACAGCCATTCTATGAGGCCAGTATTACCCTGATACCAAGACCAGATAAAGACATCACAAAAAAAAGAAAACTACAGGCTAATATCTCTGACAAACACAAATGCAAAAATCCTCAACAAAATACTAGCTAACTAAATCCAACAATACATTTAAAAAAACCATTAACCACAATCAAGTGGGATTTATTCCCAGGATGCAAAAGTGGTTCAATAGTCTGAAATCAATCAACATGATACTGCACATCAATAAGAGACAGAATTAAAACCATATGATCAATTGAATAGATCCAGAAAAACCATTTGACAAAGTACAACATCCATTCATGATAAAAAACCCTCAACAAAGTAGGTCTAGAGGGAACATACCTCAACATAATAAAGGCCTTACAGGAAAAATGCACAGCTAACATCATACTCAATGGGGAAAAATTGAGAGCTTTTCCTCTACAGTCAGGAACAAGACAAGAACATCCACCCTCACCACTTTTATTCAAGATAGTACTGAAAGTCCTAGCCACAATAATCAGACAACAAATGAAATAAAAGGCATGCGAATCAGTAGAGAAGTAAAACTGACATGATTTGCAGATGACATAATACTCTATGTAGAAAACCCTAAAAACTCCACCAAAAAATTACTAGAACCGATCAATGAATTCAATAAAGTTGCAGGATATAAAATCAATGTACAGAAATTTGCTGCATATCTATATACTAATGATAAAGCAGCAGACAGAGAAATTAAGAAACAGTCCCACTTACAATTACACCAAAAAATAAGATACCTAGGAATAAATTTAATCAAAGAGGCAAAAGACCTGTACTCTGAAAACTATACTGATGAAAGCAATTGAAAATGACACAAAGAAATGGAAAGACATTCCATGCTCATGTATAGGAAGAAAAAATATTGTTAAAATATCTATACTACCCAAAGCAATCTACAGATTTAATGCAATCCCAACCAAAACACAAATAGCATTTTTCACAGAACTAGAATGAACAACCCTAAAATTTGTATGGAAAGACCACAAAGACCCAAAATAGCCAAAACAATCTTGAACAAAAAGACAAATACAAAAACAAACCTGGAGGTATCACAATCCCAGACTTCAAGTTGTATTAAAAAGCTGTAGTAATCACTTAGCATAATCTCCTCCAGTCCCGTCCATGTTGCAGCAAATGTTGTGTAATCTATTTCCGATGGCTGAGTAATATTCCATTGCATATATGGACCACATCTTCTTAATCCAGTCATCTGTTGAAGGGCATCTNCCATTGTATATATGGACCACATCTTCTTAATCTAGTCATCTGTTGAAGGGCATCTCGGCTCCTTCCACAATTTAGCTATTGTGGACATTGCTGCTATGAACATTGGGGTGCATATGGCCCTTCTCTTCACTACGTCTGTATCTTTGGGGTAAATACCAGTAGTGCAATTGCTGGATCATAGGGTAGCTCAACTTTTAACTTATTAAGGGACTTCCACACTGTTTTCCAGAGTAGCTGTACCAACTTGCATTCCCACCAACAGTGTAAAAGGGATCCCCTTTCTCCACATCCTCTCTAACATTTGTTGTTTCCTGCCTTGTTAATTTTTGCCATTCTAACTGTTGTAAGGTGGTATCTCAAGGTGGTTTTGATTTGAATTTCCCTAAGTCAAGCAGAGAAAGACAATTATCATATGGTTTCACTCATTTATGGAACATAAGAAATAGGAAGATCGGTAGGAGAAGGAAGGGAACAATGAAGGGGGGGAAACAGAAGGGGGAATGAACCATGAGAGACCGTGGACTCTGGGAAACAAACTGAGGGCTTCAGAGGGGAGGGGGATGGGGGACTGGGATAGGCTGGTGATGGGTATTAAGGAGGGCATATATTGCATGGTGCACTGGGTGTTATACACAAATAATGAATCATGGAACATTGCATCAAAAACTGGGGATGTACTGTAGGGTGACTAATATAACAAAATAAAAATTATTAAAAAAAATAATAAACAAACACCACAGGGTTTTTTAAAAAAAAAAAAAAACCGTAGTAATCAAAACAGTATCGTACTGGCACAAAAACAGACACAAAGACCAATGCAACCGAACAGAAAACCCAGAAATAAACCCAAAATTATATGGTCAACTAATCTTTGACAAAGTAGAATAGAATATACAATGGGGAAGTCTCTTCAACAAATGGTGTTGGGAAAACTGGACAGCTATCTGCAAAAGAATGAAACTGGATCACTTTCTTATGCCATATATAAAAACAATCTCAAAATGTATGAAAGACCTAAATGTGAGACCTGAAACCATAAAAATCCTAGAAGAAAACACAGGCAGTAATGTCTCTTACATCAGCCATAGCAACATTTGTCTAGATATGTCTCCTGAGGCAAGGGAAACAAAAGCAAAAATAAACTATTGGGACTAGATCAAAATAAAAATCTTCTGCACGGCAAAGGAAACAACAAAACTAAAAGGCAACCCACGGAATGGGAAAGATATTTGCAAATGGCATATCTGATAAGGGGTTCATATCCAAAATATATGAAGAATTGATATTCAACACCCAAAAAACAAATAATCCAATTTAAAAATGGGCAGAAGACATGAACAGACATTTCTGCAAAGAAGAAATACAGATGGCCAAAAGACACATGAAAAGATGCTCAACATCATATCAGCAGGGAAATGCAAATCAAAACTTCAGATACCACCTCCCACCTGTCAGAATGGCTAAAATCAACAGCATAAGAAACAAGAAGTGTTGGTGAGGATGTGGAGAAAAAGAACCCTCATATACTGTTGGTGGGAATACAAACTGGTGCAGCTATTCTGGAAAATAATATGGAGGTTCCTCAAAAAGTTAAAAATAGAACCATCCTGTGATCCTGTAATTGCACTACTGGGTGTTTACCCAACAAATACAAAAACACTAATTCAAAGGGATATATGCACCTCTATGTTTATTGCAGCATTATTTACAATAGCTAAATTACGAAAACAGCCCAAATGTCCATCAACAGATGAATGGATAAAGAAGATGTACTATGCATATATATACACACACATATATACATACGATGGAATATTACTTAACCATAAAAAAGAATGAAATCCTGCCATTTGCAATGACATGGATGGAACTAGAGAGTATAATGCTAAGCTAAATCAGAGAAAGACAATACCATATGATTTCACTCCTATGTGGAATTTAAGAAATGAAACAAAAGGGTAAAGAAAAAAAAAGAGAGAGAGACAAACCAAGAAACAGACACTTCGCTATAGAGAACAAACTGATGGTTACCAGAGGGGAAGTGGATAGAAGGATGGGTGAAATAGGTAAAGGGGACTAAGAGTACACATTATGATGAGCACTGAGTAATGTATAGAATTACTGTATACCTATATTGTACACCTGAAACTAACATAACTCTGTATGTTAACTATACTGGAATTAAAATAAAACATTTAATTAAAAGAAGAACACAAAAAATGACTGTTAAAGATGATCCTCTGATACAAATTCTGAAAATGGCCTTACAGAAAGGATCAAAAGTGTATGTTCTGAAAACACCATTGGAAAGTGAGGGGAAACTGGGTGAGGGGAATCATACTATCCTTGCAACTCTTTTCTTAAATCTAATTCTATTCTAAAATAAAGAATTAATGTTTTAAAAATCTAACGTATCCATAACTTGGTTCTTAGAAAAATTCTTACATATAAAAAGTAAACATATATAATCAAAGAGTGAAAGCATACAATTTTTAAATGTACATTTTTATATAAATAAAACCATGAGAAATATTGTTTAATGTAAAGTAATTGTTTAAATTTAAGTTTGAATGAGTTTCTACAGTTTGTAAACATTATTACTATAAGTTTCACTTTCTACATAGATGTTTAAAACAATCTACTGTTGCTTAAGTCACAAAAGGACTACTTATTCTTATAGCAAATGAGTTCACTAGAGTCAGAACCTTTTTGAGTGAAAAGGTGCTCCTTTTAGGCTGACAATTCTAAAATATTCAGTAAAAAAATTCAATGTGAATTTCTTTTAAGAAAAAGAATAGGACCATTCAAATAGTTTAAAATTAGGCAAATTCAAAGCATAATTCTAAATACAGCAATAGCATAATCACATTATGAAATAAGGCAGTTTTATTCATATAAAGGTAGTGATATAGCTATCACAATTTCTATCCTCAAAAACAGTATTATACATGGCTGCTTCCTTCACTCAAAGAATCCTAGAGTGTTACATTAGAAAAGTAAATATGGATTTCTTTGAAAAGCAACAATTAATATATGTAGCATGTTAAATGCAGCAAGATAATGTTTTCACATGCATTACCTCATTTCTTATATAATCCTGTGAAGTACGAATTATAACTCCCATTTTATAAACAAAAAGGCTCAGAGAAATTAAGCTACTTTTTAACACCCACACCTAATAATAACAGATGGAGCATAATTTCACATTCATATTTTCTGAATCATAATCCCCATGGTCTTTTTTTCCCACACTTCAAAGCTGAAAGCAAGGTCTACTTGATTTACATTGTAACATGTATTTTGTTTCACAGTAACACATCATTTACCAAAGGTCATGTATTCAACCAGAATGGATATATGAAACTAAGTTTAAACATCAGACAAAAGCAAAAGACATCCATGAGTAAGTACAAGAAATATCCCATAGGCAAAAAATTAAGATTGTGGGGTTTTTCCATAGTCAAGTACTTGAGATCTTCATTCATCTTCTGTTTGCTTATATTTTATTTCCTAACTTAACAATGTTTTAGTGATCTAAACCACATATAATCCTTCCACACAAAAGAAGAAGAAGAAGAAAAGAAAATGAAACCAGGAAACTGCAGGCTCTCTACTAAAAATCACGAATTTAATGGAAGGTTTAGTGTTGTGATCTAATTGATAGGGTTGAGAATGTTGTAGGGGCAGAAAGTGTAGAGAGGGCATGGTATTAGAAACATTCAAGGCATGTGAAGACCAGAACAAAGGAACAGATCTAAGAGCAATCTAATCTTGCCAAAGTCTCTTTCTGGTCTACAATGGCTTTGAATGGCCAGCCCACTTAGACTTGCCTTGGCTGTTGCTCTGCAACCCCTACAAGGTGCCTCCTAATACCTGACACCTTCTGTACCACCAACCTCTTCCCTCTCTCTAACTAGAGTAAGACATGAGATTTAGTGATGGAATGTGCCCACAATGTCAAGAGCGCACCAGGAATGAAGGTCTACCCTGATGTATGTGGGATTCCAGTTTTAATAACAATTAGATTTTCTGGTTTATTTCTGATATTATAGACTTAGAGGAATAGATTATTTGATGGATTCACAGAACAGGGAAGTATACTTTCTTAGAGCTGGCAATAGAAAGCCTTAATGACAGAGAAGAGTTGCAGAAATTTTCCCTTCGCTTCTATAATGTCAGAACAAAACTGAAACATTTGTTTTCCTAGGACAACCTTCTAATGATGCACAGAAATCCCAAGTCATTATAAACCACATCATTTCTAGATAAATCAGTGAATCTGTATATTTAGGACTATCTACAATCCCAAAGACCCAGGGGATCTTAAATATCTTCCAATTATTCACTGAAGAGGGTGGGATGTATCATGGCTCAGATTTTATGCACAAGAGTGTACACAGATAACAGTGCATATATAGCAGACTATCAACACAGGAGGCCCTTTCCACATGATAAACAGGAGTTGGCAACATTGCAAAATACATTAGTGTGTTTGTGCTTTTCAAAAAAGGAGGAGGTGAAGTGCAAGTTCAGTGGAATGATACATAATCTAACTTGAAAGACAATGCTACCTAGTCCAGCCCACCTTTAAAACATGCAGCCAGCAGTGCATAAAAATGGGCCTCAACATGTTCACACTATTCATGACTTCTGTTCTGACTCTGCCTCAACTGCCTCTTATTATGTGTACCAACCTAATATTGATCTGCCTACATTCTGAACTGTTTCCTCTCATTCGTATTTATATTCTAACCCCACTCTTCAGATCTGATAATCAGCTAGCTTTGGACCTTCCCTGCCCTCCTTATCTACATTTCAGATGCTGCCTTGGCCATTTTTATGCCTTTACCCTGGTTATCAAGGCAGCAGCTCAGCTCTGAGAGCAGGACCATATAAGTGGTGCAAAGTCCTCAGAGCAGAGAATGTATGGAAGTGAATGGTGTTCTGTGATGATGCTCAGTATTCTGGCTGCTGAGATAAGATGTCAACACGGAATTAGGGGTCCAAAGTAGAACTAAAGGCACTAAATTAAAAACAGGAACTACCATACTGATCAAATTCTAAGTCTCATGGTGATACTTTTATCTGTGGGGTCAGTTTTGAATATCAGTATATGCTGAACCTTTCTAGAATAGTGATCCCAGGATTCCAACTTCTTCAAAGCCAGAAGATATAGCCTTCTTGTAGTATGAGATCGTTATCGTCCACTGAGTTTCCTTTCCTTGAGATATGCATGAGGCAAGGGAAAATGAGAGATGTAAGGTAATAAGCTCTCTTATGAAAACTTAATCGATCTTTCTTCAAAAGCAAAAATCTAAAGGAAGACTATCATTTATGAAAATCCCAGAATAAAGCAATGGAAAAAACCATGAGAATTTCTGGAGAGTCTTGACTTAGTTTCATAGGATCTATTATTATGACAAGGTATCAACATTTTATTAAAAGCTAAAGATGTAGCTAAACACTTAATCTTTCCTAGGGGTATGACTTGTGTTCGTGGGACATGACTTGTGTTCCCTATATCTTTTCCAGCAGAACCAGATTCTTTGTCAAAGTCAATGTTCTCAATTCTTGTCAATCTTGAGGATGGCAAGAAAGATGCAAACTCCTCCAATAGATAACATTAAAACAAGGGAGGCTTACTAGGGATCAAACTTAGGCTTTATACAGAATCAGAGAATAAACTGATGACTGTCAGAGGGGATGGGGGGGGATGGGCAAAATCGGTGAAGGGGAGAGGGAGATACAGGCTTCCAGCTATGGAATGAATAAGTCACGGGAATAAAAGGCACAGCATAAGAAATGTAGTCAATGATACTGCATTAGCATTCTATGGGGACAGCTGGCAGCTGCACTTGGGGTGAGTATAGTATAATGTACAAGCTTGTGGAATCACTATGCCACCCACCTGAAACTAATATAATATTGTATGTCAACTACACTCAATTTTTTAAAAAATATATATGCCTTGGGCTTTTTTGACTTAGGACAGGAAGAAAAAGAAGTTAGTCATTAATTCAGTTCAAGATCTGACAAGCCGGGTCACAGCAAATAGCTTAGTTCAACAGGGGCCGTGGTAAGAGTTTAAGTAAGAGTAGGTACTAAAAGCCATTACCCAAGGGAGAAAGTCAAGCATTAAGAATTGAGAGGCACTGGGGCGCCTGGGTGGCACAGCGGTTAAGCGTCTGCCTTCGGCTCAGGGCGTGATCCCGGCATTATGGGATCGAGGCCCACATCAGGCTCCTCTGCTGTGAGCCTGCTTCTTCCTCTCCCACTCCCCCTGCTTGTGTTCCCTCTCTCACTGGCTGCCTCTATCTCTGTCAAATAAATAAATAAAATATTAAAAAAAAAAAAAAAAAGAATTGAGAGGTACTGTCAAATAGGAGGAGACAAGATTATGAGAAAATTATAAGGACAATCCAGCTATCCTTACCAGCATATTTCCCACCCACCAAGGAGGCCACTGGAGCTTAAGGTGAAACCTCTGCAACTGTCTTGTACTCTAGTGCCTCAGGGAATTTCTCCAGGTTCTACTTCCTACCCTCCAGTTTGAATCCACTTTCTATATTAAGGTACACCCACCTCATCATAAGCAATCAAGCCAGATTCAGTCTCAGTTTAGTCCTGCCCCATCTTCTAACTCCTGTACAGATGGAGTGCCTCCAGATCTGATTTACCTTAGAGGGAAGGTCAGAAAACTGCTACCACAGACCCAGTGCTCCAGCATTTCTAATCTGGAATATTAAAGAAACTTGTACCTGGTCTCCCTTCTGCCCCTCTCTCCCCTATGCAGGTCCACCCTTAACACTGCCCAACATTTCCTAAAAAACTAATCTAATCAGGTGACTCCCCGATAAACCCTTCATTGACTTCTTTTTGCCTATACACTAAAGTGCACAGTTTGTAGATTGGCGTTACAAAGCCATTCTTCTATCTCAATCCAAACTGTACCCTGAATAAATCTTTTCCATCTCTATTGCCACAATTACCATAATCTTCTACTCTTGCCCCCTCCATTCTAGAAATGGAGAAATATCCATTCAGCAGAAATATCATGTTACTCCCCTATGTCAAACCCTTTATTGCCCTAAGAACAAAATCTAAACTTCCTACCAAAGCCTATAAAGTCCTATAAAGTCTGGCCTCTCCCTACCTCCCAAGTATCATCTCATACCATTCATTCTCCTTTCTCATTGAACTCCAGCCCCAGTGGCTTTCTTTCAACTCCCTCTCATTCCCATCTCAGAAAACTCAGACATGCAGTAATGATCCTTGAACAGTGAAAATTGAAAAATAGTAAATCTGTAAAATTTTAATGCTGGTGGAAAGATAACTTTAGAATTAACTATTATAGAATATTTAAGGATATCAGAATTGTTCCTTTCCAAATCATTGATATAAATATTACATTGATAAAAATTTCCCTTTACTGTAAACAGGGCAAGGAGATCTTTAGTGGAGTTTAATCCTTTTATTCATAGAAATTCTTAGAAATATGAAATAATACTCTATTATAATAAAAATACCCAACATTGACAAGTAGAAAAAGATGGTGGGAAAATAATACTGAAAAGCAAATGTTTGTAGTATATTTAATTCAAAGATCTATCAGATTTTTCAATCATTCATCAAACATACAGCGTTACCAAGGACTGTTTCAAGAAGTGGAGATACCACAGTGAACAATAAAAGCAAAAATCTTTGCCCTCTCACAGTTTTCATTCTGGTAAGGTATATATCATCCCGTTTACATATTCTATAAAGTAATTTATAAACAATACGCCCATTTTAAATGTATATTCCAATGAGTTTTGACAGATCCATTAATTCTATAACCATTAAGCTATAAAGCCATAATCAAGACATAGGAAGTGTTTCTATCGCCCCCCTCAAAAAAAATTTCCTTGTACAACTTCGCAAACATCTTTCCATCCCAGGCCATAGACAACAGCTAAATTGTTTTCTATTATTATAGATTGGATTTGTCTTTTCTAGAGTTTTACATAAATAGAAGCATATACTATTTTTTTTAAATATCTGGTTTCTTGTGCTCAGAAGAATGTTTTTGAGATCTGCCATGTGGTTTTGTGAATGAGTCATTCTATAGGTAGTTCTTTCTATCGCTGAGGAGCATTACATTACATGAATATCCACCTATTTTCCATCCATTTATTGATAAACATTTGAGTTGCTTCCAGTTTGGGGAATATTCATAATAGTGAAAAAATCTGCTATGAAAATCAGTGTATAAGTATCTGAACATGTGTGTTCAACCATATTGTGTAAATATCTAGACATGGAGTTGCTAAATTTTTCATTTTTTACATGCTAGGATATTGAAATGCAATTTATTTTTGTATATTGACACTGTATTGTGTGATCTTGCTACACTCACTAGTTCTCATAGCTTTGTTGTAGGCACTCATGATATTTTATTTCATTAGATTAAAGAAAAAACGGAAAACAAGAGAACAATTCTGTCCTTGGGTTCATCACGGGTGTTAAAATTAGCAAATCAATACATATGGATCAATCATAATCAATGGTTATCACAATTCTCATGTTTCTTTTAAATATATTTTGCTTCAGTATAAAAATGAAATAATTTGAAAAAAAGACAAAATCACTTTGAGTAATTTAAGCAATAGCTTAAATGAATATAGAAATAAACTCAAAAACTGTTAGAAATATTAATTTGACTGAGTTAAGTTAAATGAATGGATACTAGTCAGATACAATCCAAAAGAAAAATTTTACACACACTATGACTTCAAACTTGTTATATTTTTAGTATTTTAAAAAATAATAAATTATTTATTGAATATCATATATTTATCACTATAAGAAACACTATAGTAAGAACATATCCTGTACTGTTGAAATTAATTCTCCCAAGACTATGAGATACTCTGCATTTTAAAGAAGAGTCTTGAAATAAATAATTTGTTTACAGGCCTATAACTAGCAAACATTGGAGCAGAACTCAAACCCAAGTCTGACTTCACAAAGTTCATGCTATAGTTTTCCGGTATTTGTCCCTTTAAACCAAAAGAGGCAGAAAAGGCATGTTTTTAAAAATACACAGTTATCAAGGAAACACTCTGCTTTTTTATATAATATTAAGAAGAAGAATTTAACAAATCAAAAAACCTGTAAGTCCACAAGTAATATATTTCAATTCATTTTTTAAAAAACATAATTATAGATCTGCACCACTATCCAAGCTCTCAACTTCTTGAATCCAAATATTTAAATAATGATTTGCCAAACACCTCACCTAAAATTCAATACTTAAATAGGAACTTGCTATAATAAATTTTCAGGTGCATACGAGCAAAAAATATGCCCTGCACAAATCTGGGCAGAGCATTTAGCGTGAGCCACAGTCTTAGCTGTTGTGCTGATGAGATCACTCCTGGTCTTGTTTAAAGTGCAGTGCATTACTGCAATGACCTCATCTTCTCACCTCCTCCCACATCTCCCTTGCTCTCCAGGCTTAGTACCTCACTGGTCCCAGATTTTGCTTCTGCCACATGGCTGAGGATATAATCAACCCAGACAATTTAGATACTTTTGGTATCTATAACACACTATTTCACTGTTTATTGATATTACAGAACATGTTTTTTGTAAAATAAAAAGTTATACGTGATATAGAGCAGAACCATTTTTGACTAAGCACAAACATACTAGTGAGCTCAAAAAATATTTTTTTAATTAAGTAATTGGGCTTTAAATGCCTTACAGAAATCCTTGTGTGATTGGTATATAGATATTTAAGTGTGTTTAATTTGGGAAACTGATGTAGGATTTTGCATGAACCGGATGTACTACCTTTTGTCAACAGAATATAGGTTCCTGCTACCTAAGTTTGCTATCCAGTATGCTTTCAGGAATGGATTAGATTGATTGACTGATTGATTGATTGATTGATTTTACAATTTCAGGTGTTTTTTTGGTTTTTGGGTTTAGGGAGGGGTTGTGATTTTTTTTAAGTTTTTATTTAAATTCTAGTAAATTAATAAATTCCAGTTAGTTAACATAATAGTGTAATATTGGTTTCAGGAGTAGAATTTAGTGATTCATCACATACATATAATACCTACTGCTCATCACAAGTGTCCTTCTTAATACCCATCACCCATTTAGCCCATCCCCAACCCATCTCCCCTCCAGCAACCTGTTTGTTCTCTACAGTTAAGAGTCTTTTATGGTTTGCCTCCCTTTCTTTTTTTCCCTTCCCCTATGTTCATGTTTTGTTTCTTAAATTTCACATATGAGTGAAATCATATGGTATTTGTCTTTCTCTGACTGACTTATTTTGCTTAGCATAGTACATTCTAGCTCCATCCATGTTGTTGCAAATGGCAAGATTTCATTCTTTTTTATGACTAAGTAATGTTCCATTTTATATATATATATACCACCTCTTCCTAATCCATTCATTTGTTGATGGACATTTAGGAATGGATTAGATTTAAACTAAGGAGTCTTATAAAATGAACAACTATCAAAATAAACAACTTGAAAATTTTTCCACATCTTTCTGCTTAAAAATGACTACTACAATTTATATGGAATCTGGACATTTCCAGCTTGCATTAAAAGCCCTCCATTATTACCATCTTCAGGGTTCTCTCAGTACTCACTAAAATGATCTCACTGGCCAGCTAGATTACTCTGCCAGCTACTCAAATGTTATTTTGAGTACTTCACCCCAAATGTCATTTGCTCCCTCCATCAATCTATTGCCCAATATTTCCTCTAAGAGCTAGCTTAATGTAATTTTATTCCTTCATTCAATTTTTTTTAATCTACCATGTGTTAGGGATTTAAAATCAATAACACATAATCCCTGACCTCAAGAATGGCATAGTCTGATGGCAGAAACATATACTGATAATACAGCAATGATAAATGCCATGATTGAGGTATGTGAAAGTACCAGGAGTTGAATCTCAAAGAATGAGTGGAAGTCAACCACATGAAGAAAAAGGGGGCAAAAGACTAAAAGACTAGCTTATGCAGAGAGAGAAAGGCAGGGAATGAGTGGGGAAAATGCTAAGCTCAAGAAACTGAAGATAGTTCAATACGACTAAAATATAGGATACATAGAGAAGAATTGAGAAATGTGCATTTGGAGAAGTAGTTTAGAGTCAGATTATAACAGCTTTTATGTCATAAGAAGTATTAAAGCTCATTTCATTCAGTATATCCCTCTATTTCACATATAGTCTATTTTTTAACACTCATAGATTTATGTCATTCATTCATTCATTCATTCAGCAAATGTTAGGGAAAACACCATGTATTTTCTCTAATTGTTTCATATATGTGATTTGTGTCCCCAATTAGAAGGCAAATAAATTTTTTTTAAATATCTGAAGTCCTAAGGCAACTAGTGTAATGCTAACCATATATTACTCACTTCAAGAAATGCTTTTTGAATTGAAATATTAATAACTTAATCATCAGGTTATTTAAAATCATTAACCTAGTTTTATTTTGGCAATAATATTAAATTAGCAAAAGGTAAATAACACATGCAGAATTATAGTGGCAAGAACTATAAAGTGTCTCCTTTAGAAAAAAATAAAACAAAAACTCTAGCTATTCAATAAGAGTTTATCTCTCTGCAGTCCACTTTAGGTAAGCTTCCTGAAAGACTGAGCAGCCTATAGTCACAAGATCCTCTTCTTGGGGTGCCTGGGTAGCGCAGTCGTTAAGCGTCTGCCTTTGGCGAAGGGATCAAGGGATCAACTGGGATCAAGCCCCACATCAGGCTCCTCCGCTGGGAGCCTGCTTCTTCCTCTCCCACTCCCCCTGCTTGTGTTCCCTCTCTCACTGGCTGACTCTGTCAAATAAATAAAATCTTAAAAAAAAAAAAAAAGATCCTCTTCTTTATCATCCATCTATTCTTAAATTCAGGTCATCTGCTGTCTGCAACCAGGGCCATCAGAGTGCTTTGCTAAAATAACCATTGATTTCAAATTTCTGCAAGGTTCAGTGGATCCTTTTCAGTTCTTATCTTTATTTACCTAACGAAAGTATGTAACACAGGTGGCAACTATCCTCCTCTGGCTCCTCCGAGATCACTCCTTCCCCATTCTACTCAACTGGGGTTTTTTTATTATTGATTTTTCCTTTTTTTATTTAAATTCAATTAGCCAACATATAGTACATCATTAGTTTCAGATGTAGAGTTCAATAATTCTCAGTTGCATATAACACCCAGTGCTCATCCCATCAAGTACCCTCCTTAATGGCCATCACCCAATTACCTCATCCCCCCACCCTCCTTGCCTCCAGCAACCCTCAGTTTGTTTCCTATAGTTAAGAGTTTCTCATGGTTTTTCTCCCTCAATGATGACCTACTCATACTGTTTTTAATCCTCCTTCTTTATTTCTTAGAGTCCCCTTCCTCCACTTATTCATTATATGTTGTCAATCTTCAGGTTCAATCCTCACTCCTTATGGATGATATAATTTAACCCAAAGACTAATTGCTAAATCTTCAGTTCAGATTTTTCTCGATTTTCTGACTAGCTTCAAGACATTTCCACCTATATAACAAATAGATGCTTAAGCTTAAAATAATCTGATTTCCCAGTACTATACATCACACACACACACACACACACAGCGGCATGTTTTCTATATTCTCTCCAACTCTCTCTACTATTCATATAGAACTCTAAGTAAGAAATCCAGCAGTCATCCTCAGTACTTCCTTCCCACTCATCTTCCCACATCAAATTAATCAGCAGATAAAATCAATGTTGACATACAAATATATGTCATTTTCCCCTCATTTCTAGGCTCTTTTCACTATCTTAATACAGGTATTCACTATGTGAATCACTATGCATCACGTTATGACTTCTCCTTTCTCCCCTTCCCATATCCCATACTTTGACTCACAGCTGACTGTCCTATTTTTCTAAAATCACAAAGCTATTTCTTGCTTAAAATATTTACTGGTTCATCATCACCTACAGATAAAAATAAAAACTGCTTTTCTCAAATTTTCATGGCTTTGCACATCCTCTTTACCTGCAATGTTCTATTCCATTCCAGACAAATAACTACCCATCCTTCAAAACACAACTTAAACATACTTTGAAACCCCTTCCTGACTTCTTCCATCCTCTAAGAACAATGAGTTTCTCTTCTGAAATCCACTGTACCGGAGCTGAATATTATTGTATAATTTTTTACATATTTGTATCTTCCATCAAAGTGTGAACTTAAGAACCTCTGTAGTACTCATCTTTCTTTTCACAACATAAAGTATTCAATAAATATCCATTAAATGAGTAATAGTAATATGTATCACTTACTGAGTGTTAACAAATGTCAGATACTGTGTTAAGCTATATGTATGTGTATATACAATTACACCTCATCAGATTCTCACAATAACATTTTGTAGATATTATTCATATTTTAGAAATCTAGAAGGAAAAATATTTAAGCTTAAAGTGGCAAAATAACTTGCCCAAGGTCATACAACTACTATATGATGGAGCAAAAAATTGCAGTGTGATTCTAAAGCCTGAACTCCTCACTGCTAAATCATTAATAAATCTAAGAATGCTTTATTTATTTTATATAGTTCTTAAAATCTTACCGCAAATGAGTATGACTTCAGTATATAAGTCATTAGTAACAGTACAAACCATTTTACAATCAGACTTGAAAGTATCAGATGTTCTTCCAAAGATAAATAATCACTGAGCAATGAATAAATGTTTCTAAACCTTTTCCTCACACCTTTTCTCACACATAATTTTGTCCGTTAGTCTCTTAATAATTCAATCCTTTCCTCCCACTTTGACACCTTTTCTTTCCTCTTTGAAACCCATAATTTAAAAATTGGAAAAGTTATTTTAGAAAATAAAAAAAGTAAGCATTCCACTTTTAGGTCTACATTAGCCATTACACAAACAACTAACTTGTGTTTGGGGGAGAAAAACACATTTAATTGTGTGCAAGTCTTCCTAAATCTTTATTTATCCTCAAGTTGAAGTTCTTTGAGGCTACCACTACATATTACTAACTGCAGTAAATTTTCAACCAATTACTTGTTATAATGACAACCAATCAGGTAATCTAATAAATATTAAAGACTAGCAATGACAAGTGAAAAGGTAAAATTTTTGCATCATAAATAAGGGAACAATCCACCCATAAGAGAAAACCATTACTAATAATATATTGACAAGCTTCAAAAAATAATCACAAAAAGCTATACATTATTTCTGTTTATGTCCTTCTTATTAATGTTTCTAAGCATAATTTTACTTACTTGAAACTACATCTTTCTATTCGAGTGCTAAATCTACTTACGATCTACTTACAATTAATAAATTATTTTTAGGTAATCTACTAATCCAGAGAAAAACCTAGTTTATGAGTTACATGTTTAAAGTGTAACTTTTAAAATTCTAACAGTTATCATAAATTTATATCAATAAATGAGGAGAAATGACAGCTCTATAACTTATTTTGCAACCAGAATTCAAATAACATTTTATATACATACTGTTAAGTAATTTCCATTTAGCAGAACTCACAAAAATTAAAATTTCCAATTTAGGTTTGCTCAGAAGAACTACAAGGCAAATTTTCATATCTTGCCACATAGCTTTTAAACATTTGTTTTAATGAATATGGGAAATGAATTAGCAGTTTATGTCTATAAAAATCCAAAATATTGGCGCCACCTAGTGAAATTTTACTCAGTTTTTTAACTGGTAAGAAGCTGTTAGAGCAACCCCATAAATTTTGCATTACCAAATCAAAGAACTTCAACAGAAACTATTGTTAAATGTCTTTGTATATTAAGGATTTCATTAGTGTTAAGGAAGATACTAAAAAGAATTTTCATTGCAAAAAGCAAGAAAAACTCCTGTGGAAAATATTCAGGTTGAATAAAAGTTTATTTTGTGTTTCTTAACAGAAGTTCTCAGTAGAGCACCATAATATATTCAAAAGATGTACTGAAACAACACTGCATATACAAAGAATTAGATAGATCTCAAGAATATGATAAATTTTTTAAAACTTGCAATTGTTCATTAAACTATTACATTCATATTATATTTTGTTGTATCATCAGAAAATGCTTAAATCCAAAGACACTAGAGTACTTATTTAATTATTTTACTGCTTTAAAACATTCTTCTAAGGCAGTAGGATAAATAGGAGAAAGAAAAAAACCTAAGAATTCTTTCTCTAAGTTCAAATTTTAAAATAAAACTGCCCATTTTTCAGATCTGTAATCAATTTATTCAAAAAGCATTAATAAACATTATCCTCACTCCACTAACTATAGGTATATCAAAAAACAAGCAGAATGAAAGATTCCTATCCTCTAGAAACAATGACTCAATTGGGTACATAAGATAAACATTTTTTTAAAGATTCCATATATAAGAAATAATGTTATTTATATTAATCATAAATCCAAAATAAAAGCAAATCAAATTTGCAGAACTCTAACAAGTCAATAATAAAAAAAATCCATTTTAAAAAAGGCAAAGACTCTAAGTAGACATCCTCTGAAGAAAATATACAAATGGCCAACAAGTATATGAAAAGATAATCAACATCAATAGTCTTTAGGGAAATGCAAATCAAAACCAGAATGATATACCATTTCACACCAACAAGGATGGCTACAATCAGAAAGATAAACAATAGCAAGCATTGCAAAGATGTGGAGAAGTTGAAACCTTCAATTTTACACTAATGTAAAATAGTTCCACAAAAAGTTAAAACGTAAGAATTATATTATCCAACAATTCCACTCTCAGGTATATACCCCTGAGAAATGAAAACATATACCCTCACAAAGACTTATCTATGAATGTTCATAGCAGAATTATTTTTATGCTCATTCTTATGCTTTTGTTTAACATAGTATTATACTTATTTTTATTCTTAACCAAAAAGTATAATCAACCCAAATGTCCATCAACTGATAAAATGGATAAACAAAATGTGGTATATCCATGTAATGGAATATTGAGCTATAAAAAAATGAAATATGGACACATGTTACAACTAGGAAAATATTATGCCAAGTAAAAGAAACCAGTCACAAAAGGACAAATATTGCATGATTCCATTTATATCAAATGTCCAGAAAGGCAAGTCTACAGAGACAGAAATAGATTAATGACCGCCTACAATTGGGAGGACTGGAATAAAATGGGAGTAACTGCTAGTTGGGGTGAGTGAAATACTCTAAAATTGATTGTGGTGATGGTTGCACAACTCTGTGAATACACGAAACCATTCAATTATGTGCTTTAAATGGATGAATTATGATATGTGAATGATTATCTTAAAAGAGCAGTTTTTTAAAAAACAAAGTGAACTTCTAAATTCAAAAAGAAGTGCATTTTGAAATAAACTCTAAATGACATGAAAAAAAAATGAACATGTTGAGAAACAAATCTGACAAGACTACACTCTCTCTTCTAGTATGTGTTAATTTCCCCTTCTACAGAAGTAAAGGGAAGGGAATGCCCTGGATTAGCCAGACCTAGAGAGTTCAGAGAAAGAAATTTGTAAAGATGTGAAAACATAACCATAGAGAGAAGCCAAAGTCTAATACACCAAAAAGAGGAGTACGAATGTGTAAATACAAGCAAGAAATCTGGGTGAGATTCAGGGAAAAAAGAAAAAGAACCATGGGCTCGATATAAGTAAAGAGCGTTCCAAGAGAGTTTTAAGGAATTACTACCTATAACTAATCTTTATGTATCATCTATTGTGTCAATGTCAGAGCATCAACTGAATTTAAAGAAACAAAAAATGGAATGAAGCCAGTCAGCCTATCCCACACCAAATTTACCAACTTTCCCAAGCCATACTTCCTGCAACTGCTCTTAACACATGTGGGACAGGCACTCCAAAATGTTATTTTCCAAATCCAGTCTAAGAATCATTGAGAAATTACCATTTAGCATTATATAAGCCAAAAAAATTTTGTTACCTCAAAATGTAAATTAAAAATTTCTACATATTAGAAGCAAATATTTGCTATGACAAAAAGACATTAAGAAATGACATGTACAATTAAGATCCTATTTTCAACTAGTTCATTCAATCTTCAGTCCTTATTCCTTTTACTATTTATAGGATAAAGAAATGAAAAATTATTCTTATTTTATTATTATTATTACAGAGGTCAGGATCTCCCATGGAAAAAGTTGTGGGAAAAAATCATTTTGAACAAAACATTAGTTTCATATTTTACCAACTATGAAGAAAATATCAATATGCTCATATTACCTACTTTCATTATAAATGTTAATACCTCAATATTCTTATTTTATCAAAACTGTTTTCACAGAGTTGATTTTTAAAGGAAAAAGAGGCAAACTGTATATAGTTAGAACCACCCTTGCATCCCTTGGATAAATCACACTTGGCCATGGTGTATGTTCTTTTAAATGCAGTGTTAAATTTTTTATTCAACAGCTAACATTTTTTTAAGGATTTTTACAACAATGTTCTTCAGGGATATTGGCTTATAGTTTTCTTTTCTTGAAGTGTCTGCCTGGTAATCAGGGTGATGCTAGCCTCATAAAATGAGTTTGGAAGCGTCCCCTCTTTACTTTCTAGAAGAATTTAAGGATTGACATTAATACTTATTTGAATGTTTGGTAGAATTCACCCATGAAGATATTAGGTCCTGGGCTTTTCCTCTGTGGGAGATTTTTTATTACTGATACAGGTTCCTTGTTATTGGTTTGTTTAGGCTTTCTATTTCTTCCTGATTCAGTTTTGCTAGGCTGTATGTTTCCAGGAATTTATTCATTTCTTGTAGGCTGTACAGTTTGTTGGTATATAGAAGGCAAAAACAGATGAGAACCACACAAAAGCAGAAAAAGAATGCATGATAAAAATAGGAGCAAAAAACAAGGGCATCAAGTAGGAAACAATAACAAATATGGTAGATATTAATCCAACTATAACAATAATCCTTGAATGTCAATGGTCTATATTTACCAGTAAAAGACAGAGATTGTCAGAGTGGATCAACAAATAAGACCCACTATTGCAAGACTTGTATAGTAGTCTTGCTGTCTATCAGAATCCCACTTTAAATATAAAGACAAATATAAATTAAAAGCAAATGGAGAAAAACATACCATGCTAACACTAATCAAAAGAGAGCAAGGGTAGATATACTAATTTTTAGTAGTACAAATTTCAAAGCAAAGATTATCAGGGTTAAAGAAGATCATTATATAATGATAAAAAGGCCAGTTCTCCAAGAAGACATAACAATTCTTAATGTGTACATGATTAACAACAAAGCAGCAAAACTGATAGGGCTGCAAATAGAAATAAATGAATCCACTATCACAGTTGAAGACTTCAACATCCCTTTCTCAGAAATGGGCAGACTAGCAGGCATAAAATCAGTAAAGACATAGTTGGAATCAATAACACCATCAATCAACTAAATATAACTGATTTATTTATAGCAACGAAAGTACATATGAAAATCTAAGTTTCCACTTTAGGAAAATAAAAAAGAAGACCAAATTAAACTGAAAGTAGGCAAAAGAAAAGAAATAAGTAGAATTAGAGCAGAAATCAATAAAATTGAATATGAGAAATGAATAGAGCAAATCAATGAAACCAAAAGCTGGGTCTTTGAAAAGATCTATCAAATTTATAAGTCTCTAGCCAGGTAAACTAAGAAAACAAGAGAGGACACAATTACTAATATCAGAAATGAAGGAGGGGACATCACTACAGATCCCATAAACAGAGTACTATGAACTCTATGCCCATACATTTGATAAGCCAGATAAATTGGACCAATTGCTTGAAAGAATCAATCTTCCCAAACTCACACGAGAAAAAACAGATGATCCAAATAGGCCTATATCAATTTTAAAAATTGAATCAGTAATTAATAACATTTCAAAAAAAGAAAATACCAAGCCCAAGTGGGTTCACCAGTAAATTTTACCAAACATTTAAGGAACACATTATATCAATTCGCTACAAACTCTTTCAGAGGATAGAAGCAGAGGGAATACTCCCTAACTCATTCTATGAAGCCAGCATAACCCTAATACAAAAACAAAAACATTACAAGAATAGAAAACTACAGCATGGAGCACTGGGTGTTACAGGCAAATAATGTCATGGAACACCACATCAAAAACTAAGGATGTACGGTACGGTGACTAACATAATAAAAAATTATTATTAAAAAAAAAAAGAAAACTACAGACTATTATCTCTCATGGTTCTAAATTAACAGTTCTTATACTGCTTGAGATTTCTAATTGTAATTCTATAAGATCAATTCTATTGCATTATTCTGTTATTGTGTCTTTTCATTTCTAGAAACAATATTTATCATTGCTGATTGATATACAGGGGAAGATCAAGGAAATCAAATGCAGAGAAAATTCTTATTGAAATAGTTACTAATTTTTCAGCTGAGAATCATTTATCCTTATTCTAAATGATCCATTTTAAAATTTTTATTCTATAATCTTAAAGATTTTTTATTTACTTGAATATAGTTAATATACAATGTTATATTAGTTCCAGATGTACATATAGTGATTTAATTTCTCTATATATTATGCTATGCTCTCCACAAGAAGCGACCATCTGTCACCATACAACATTACAATATCATTAACTATACTCCCCATGCTGTCCCTTTCACTCTCCTAATTTATTCATTCCATAACTGTAAGCCTTTATATCCCACTCTCCTTCACCCATTTTTCCCAACCCCCATACTCCTTTCCTCTGGTAACCATCAGTTTGTTCTATGTATTTATAGGTCTGATTCTGCTTTTTGCTTGTTTATCTATTCATAAGTTCTATTTTTTAGATTTCACATGAGTAAAATCATATGGTATTTATCTTTCTCTGATTTAATCCACTTAACATAATACCCTCTGAGTCCATCCATGTTATTTCAAATGGCAAGATCTCATCCTTTTTTATAGCTGTGTAATATTCCATTGTTCAAGTTTTCATGTTTAAATATAATATACTGAAGGAGAAAAAAAATCTACAGCTTTATTTGCCTACAAGTTCCAAAAGAGTAAACTGAAACATAGCTATAAAAAAGGAATGAAATCTTGGGTTTTATATTAATAAATGTATACCATCCAGAAGAAGGAAGATGAAAATCCTACTATGTACTAATCAGACTACACCAAGAATATTATGCTTGGTTCTAGTATCATATTAAAAAGAGAGAGAGAGAGAAAGAGAGAGACTCACAAACTGAAGAAGATCTCTACATCACTTCAAAGGAAAATAGATTATCATGAATTTGAATAATAAGAATAATGCCAAAAATACTTGGAACAGTTACCTTTACTAGAAAAAGACTGAAAAGGAGACTGAAAAGAAGTCACAGGAAAAGAGAAAAAGTAGGCATCAGGCAGGCAAATTCAGATCAGTTTAAGAAGGAAATTATAAGAAACGGAGTTGTCCACTACTGAAACAATAAACCTAGGACTAGTGAGTTCTTTATCACTAGAGGTGTTCAAGCAGAGATGGCATTCACTGATAGAGATTTAAAGTGTAGTTCCTCCAATAATATTCACTAAGTAACAACTAGCTACCAGGCACAGTAGATCTAAGAGTACTCTAACCCTGTAATTATAAGAGTCAATGATCTTAAAATATAGACAGCAGATGAAATAGCTACATTTCAACTTACCTTTTTTTCCTCCTGCAATATTATTACTTCATAAAATCGTGGGAGATTTAAGCAATAATTTCGTTGTTTATCTTTCTTGATGTTAATATTTTCATAATGAGGTTTCTTTTTCCTTTAGAAAAGTCAGAAAAATTGAGCTCTCAGTTTCAAATATATAATTGTTTATACAAGCAAAGAGAATATTTTACACCAACATTGTCTGCTTAAAAAGTATGCAATAATAAGAACATCTGGGTATGTTAGGCCAATATACTCTAAATTTTGTAAAATGTATTCATCTATGTTGGTTGTTTGTGCATTTTCCAATTCAGAGCGTTCTAATAAACCTACACTAATAATGACCAAAAAAAAAAAAAAAGATAGGATGTGGGATTTATATTAGGAGTTTAAATAAAAAGCTAACCAAAAAAGCTTCCTGTGTATTCTATTTAACATAAAACATCTTTAAAATTTCAAATTCCTTGTATTTCAACTATTTATATCACAAAACAAAAAAAAAAGGCATCAAGTTCTTTGAAAATAAAAGAGATGCTTATTTTCACTGATATTTACACAACCACAAGAAAGAATAAGAAACTAAAAGTGATTAACAGCCCAAGCTTTAGAGTCAGACAGCCTGATATAAATCCTAGCACTGTTACCTACTAGCTATGTGACCTTCCATAAATCACCTTACTTCTCTAAACTTCAGAGTAGATTCTTCACCTGACTGGAAATAGTAACAACCAATTCTTAAGATTGTAATGATTAAAGTAGATAAATAGGTGAAGTATTTAATGCCATACATGGCCCATAAGTACACAATAACTGAGCTATAATTAGTATAAGAATTTTTTAAAAGATTTATTTATTTTAGAGAGAGAGAGAGAGGGAACACAAGCAGGAGGGCAGAGGGAGAGGGAGAGAAAATCTCAAGGAAATTCTGCTCTGAGCACAGAGCCTGATGTGCGGCTCAGTCTCACGACCCTGAGATCACGACCCACTCCAAAACCAAGAGTCAGACACTTAACCAACTATGCCACCCAGGCGCCCCTACAAGAATTATTTTTAAATAGGTTCTACTGACTATACTATTTTTTCCATTTCTTAAACAGAATTTTTAAAAAAACCCTCATATTAAACATTTCCAGTGAACTATATTGAACATAAGCATTTTTAAAAACAGATTATAGAAAAACATAAAAACAAATGCTTAAGTCATATAATTGCAAATATTTTCTTTGACATTGCTATGATTTAAATACTCACTTAACATGTCAGTTCACTGGTGAATGATGACTTTTTTTATTTTTTTCACACAAAATCAACAAATGAACTTGTTTTCAAAACCTCAAATAGTTTTGTGGATAACAAATTTATATTTGGGAAATCAGAAGGGTCACATATCATTTAGGTCTGTGTCTTTCCCAAAAGAGACCTAGAAGCTTATCTTTCCATTCACAATGACCAAGTATCTCCACTTTTATACTGTATCAAATATACCAGAATAATTCTGACTCGATCAGTAAAGCACAAGGTATGTAATAAATAAATAAATAATAAATAAAACAAAATGTCAACTAGTAGACAGAACCAAGATAACTCCAAATAAAAGGTACAGTGAAGACAGCAGAATCAAAGAGCAGACAAATTATGGAAATGGTGACATAATGAAGCAATCTGGAATGCAATCTATATGGCTACATTCCCAAGCAAAAGTGAAAATGCAAATAGAAGAAACTCAGGAAATAAAAAACCTCAAAGAGAAAGTAACATTTAAAAATGAGGAATTAGATAGGGAGCGGGACAAGGCTGAAGAAACAAAAGAGACTGTTAGGAAAAAGCTGCCAAGCAAAATCAGAGCAACAAGGTTAGAGAGTCCCGGTTACGCCTGTGGTATTTAGTCAGAAGTGTAGTGGAATAGAAGGAAAGCAATCATCAGAGAACTACATACCTTAAAAAAAGGTTACTTTTACCTTATGTTAATTAAACTTCAGTAAAACTGATGAACAGGTAGGCAGGCAAGCAGGCAGACAGACAGAAAGACAGACAGATAAGCAAACCAGCCAAACTGAAAGAACAAAGGATAAATTTAGAATACTGAATAACAAAAACATATGTCAAGGGGATGAACAGACTTAATTAGAACATTTCGTAGACTTTTGTTCGGAAGAATGGCAAAGATATAGACCCCATTAAACTAAAGATAAATATTAAAGTTCTAGTGTACTACTAAAAGAATAAAAATACAAGGTGTACCTCCCATATTAGGAGAGTGAAAAAAATGAAAAAGAAAAGAGAATAGGGTATAAATTCCCAAAAATAAGAACCATGTTTTATTCCTTTTACTCTCAGTTACTACGTGTAGTACTAGCACACAGGAAGAATTCAAACAATGTTTGTTCAGTAAATGAACATCAGCAAGCGAGTCTAAGAAAGAGTCTCAGCTTCAGCCACCACTGGTATATAGATGTGTTTGAATCTGTCTAGGAAACTAATTAGATAGCTAATCACTGGGACTTCCTATAAGAAAACTCATTCTATGAGAGAAAAAGAATCAGGTGGATAAGCTGGATCTTGTTTAAAAATTTTAATAATGAAAACAGGTGATAAAGTCTGAAAACAACACAGTATTTGTTACTCAATTTTGTCTTCCATAGACCCATGTCTAAGGCGTTACTGTAGGAGTAGGAGAAAATAAAGACAGAAAGAGTTATTTTCCAGAAATGTATTTCCTAATTAAACTTCATAAATATAGCCTCCAAGCTGATGCCATGGCTCTGACCCCACACTGAGAATTGCTTCTAAAGCTATCATTTAGGCAGAAGAATGGACACCAGAGCCAGGCACAAATAAATATATTAGAATACTTTCTAGTCAAGAACTACATTAAAGGTATACTTTTTATTTTTTTTAACTTACTGGATTATATCATACTGTCCAGGACCAGGCCCTGACTTTATAGGTAACTCAAGTCTTCCCAAAGAGTTGCCAAAATGTATCCCCTTGTATTTCAAAGTTGCTTTGGAAAAATCCTTAAAAAAAAAAAAAAAAAAAAAAGTGAAAATGAGACATAGTTTAAATAAATCATGAAACAATGTTTAACTTCATTTAAGTCCAAATCTAAAGCAAAGACAGCCTTAGTCAAGAGGGTTCCTCTAATAATTGCTTAAGTCTTCTCTCAACCTAAATTAATATTGCTGTACCCCACCCCACTCCTGAGTCAGCCAGGATTCCTGGAGAAGTATCTCTAGTTTTAGCATAGCCTCAACCAATATGAACAGCTTTGCTCTTAACAGTACACTCAGCAATCTAACACCTTAAAGGGCAATAAAGATGAGTTCCTCATCATTTAAAAAAGGGAGGGTAGGGCAGAACTGTATGATTTAGGGAATAGAAAGTCTGTTAAAAATGATCTTAAATAGAAATTAATTTCCAGAAATCAAATTCAAATTCAAATATCACCAACAGATATTAGATCATTTCTGATTACCTAGTATTTAAAACAACAACAAATTCAGGTAAAGTTTTCAAATAGCAACAAATATACAACAAACAAATTACACACTACCCCCAGTTCATTCTATTAATGCTTGAGGTCCAGATTAGTCCTTTAATGCCAAAGAAATTATTTATCACGTAAGAAATCAACAATCATGTTTCCTTTGCATCCATTATAATAAATGTCAAAATTAAGCATGACCCTGAAAAGTTCACTTTAGGAAAGTTAAAGGAAATTAATAAAATAATAAAATGTAACATAAGAACAGTAACTTCTCTTACAGAAATTCTCTTTTGTTGACCTGATAGATTCTAAATTGAACAATCATTTAAGAATTTCTTTAAAAATCATTGTTTAACTGATGGTAAAGGCAACTCAGGTCTACTTACCTTATTTTTTAATTCATATTTATAAAAATATAGTTTTAAAATAAGCTTAGATTAATAATCCAATTCATATACATATAAAATAAAATCCCCATAACAAACTTGTAGCTTAACTGCATAAAACAGTGTCACTTGTCCCGGGTGAGTATTACTGTTCTAGAACAGTGGAACCAACCTCTCTCGATTATCATTATAAATAATTATTAATGAAATAGCTATATTAGTGATATAAAGTATAATTGCAGTTCAAAATGGTGAATCGAACCCATATCTGCCCAACTCCTACCAAAATTTCAAAAAAAATTCTATAAAATAGACACAAGTTACCAGTACTAGAAACTAAGAAGCTATCAGTCACATTCCAAAACTTCAATTTCTGGAAAATATAGCACAGTAGAGAATACAACCAGAAAAAGAACTCACCTCATGTTAAAAGAACCTCCTCTGAAGCCCATTGATGACCCCAGTGGGACAGGAACTAGAGATTAGAATGAACTCTTGGGTGGTAAATAGAGAGCAATTCTCAAAACTACTACTATCCTTGGAGATTTGTGCCAGGACCATTATATGAAGTGATGAAAGACAATGTTAACACCCACTCTATTCTTGGCATGCATGGTTGGAAATAAATTGGAAGCTCTGCCATTGGCCCCTAATGAGGAAAACTCTGTTTAGAGAGGTACCAATCCAGAATGTTTTGGGATGCCACAACAAAATCCAAAAAGAATCTGGTACAGCACTGAAATTCCCTACTATGTGAAAATGCCTTTAACTTCCTAGAACTTACCATTAACAACTAGCCCTCAGATGTTATAGAATACAACACAAATAAAACTAAACTTTCCCTTCTACATCACTTGATCTTAAAGAATTAAATAGGGGCCAACAAACTCTCTGACAGAACTTTGATGTATCCATGAAGTGAAATGGGACCTTTGTTGATTCCTTTTTATAGATGCAATCTCACAGATAAATTGAACTGCAGTTTCTCTACAGGTTTCTCCTGCTTTGATTTCCCTTGTTTATTCCTTGCTTGGGGTGGTAGAGGATGTTGGAGCTGAGGGTAGAGAAACAGGGAGTTATTAATTATGTCCAAGTAAGATTCAGACATGTTTTGAAATGTCTAGTGAATAGGGCAAATCAACCAGAAGGTGAGTGTGAAAACTAATCCTATGGGAAGCAGCTAATCATAATGACCCTCATCCAGTAAGAAAATCTTACTGTCCAAAAAGTAGCAACGCTGAATATTGAATATTTTCTGTGGACTGAATTTGTCCCCTAACAGTCCCCACTGGATTTATGCCTGTGTCCTGCAGGGTACAAAGAGGCTATGATAAAAATCTAAAAGACTTCTTTCATTAAACCCTGGTAAAACTCAGTGCTACTTTTAGACCCCTATAATATTATATAAGACAAAGAGAAAAAGGCATTAGTCCCCCAACTTCACCCCAGCTCATCATGCAGCTTTAGCTGTGATGAAGTACACTGGTAGAAACGCCCAGCAGAGAGCACCATCTGGTAAGAGACTGAAGTGCCTGGTGGAAATAGACTTGTTCAGGAGCATGGTCAAGACAGCCCCTGAGGACTCCCAGAAACACCTGGGAAGAAGTGTGCAGAAGGCTAGAAGACCTCTACTTCAATAAGAGGAGACAACACACTTACATTTGAGTTATTAACAGAATTGTGACACTCTTTAATACTCACAATCCAATGAAGCCTGGAAACTTGTTATATAAATAAAAAGGATCAATCCTTATTTCCATTAGGATTATTTCCAGCACTATAAGTGGTCTCAATGTACTTAGATTATTAATATGTAGATCCCTTCTGATGAATTATAACGCAAAGAGCAGAGAGGTATTTTCCTATCTTCACAGTAGATGTTCAGCTTTAACACGCTTATGAAGCTATAACACTATAAAGCACTATATCAAAGTAAAATGATATTATTATGATATTATTATCATAAGTAGGTTGTCTAGTTGATACATGATTCTCAAGCCCAGATCTTTGTCAGTACTACAAGGAACAGAGCTATGAATAAAAAAATTGAAAGAGCTATCTCACCAGTCTCTATAGCACACAGAGTACACACTGCTTCGGCACTCCTGAGTATAACACAAAAGGAAATAAGGCAGTCAGATCACCCAAAGGCTTTGGATCTGGGGTGCAAAGACAAATGTAACACCTAGCAGGACAGTATAGAAAAATGGGACAGTCTGACATGTCCAACAGAGCTGCAGATGGTAGTAGATGAACACCAGAAGAAACCATGGCACCCACTAGAGAAGCTGAAAGGCAGCTTGTTCCTTTGGGTCAGCGGCAACTCCAAAGGCTGCTGCACCCTACAGAGCTTTAGGAAAAGAAAGAATGCCAAGCCACACAGCACTTCCTTTTGCTAAAGGAAGCGTTCTAGATCATCTTTCAAATGGAATTACCTAATATAGCCATGAATTTCAAAGTACATATATAGTTGAATGGACAGAAAGAGCAAAATTTCTTCATTCGTGTTATACTTTATTTTTAGTTAAAATTAAGTGAAATTTCATAATGTGCAGATTTTAGGCAAAATAGGAAGTGAAGCATGCAAATGTAGAACTCTGTTCTAATACATTATAACATGTTAGATATGCTAGATATTTTATATATTTCAGGCAGGAGCATATCTACTATGCTTATTTACTATGGCCTATAGATTTTTTTTAAAAAAATCAGTATTTTAACACAGCATTTTATAAAGCATCTCTTACATCATATTTTTATAGCCTAAAAAATACATGTTAAAGTTTTACATTGATTTTTTTAACACAGCATTTTAAGACCTTGAGCAGAATTAGGTCTAGGAAACTTTCTTCAGGTTAATTTACACTGTTGTGATTTTGTGGCTCAACTGTTTAACAATTCTTAACATAATCCAGTAGAAGGAAAGATCATGCATAAATATACATACACACAATTCAAGACATTAGCAAAATCCTTTTCCTGTATATACATTAAAATTAATTTCACCTAAGCCATATGAATTGACAACTACTTATTTCACTAACCGCTGACTGCAGAGGTTACTCAGGTAAACGTTCAACCTGAAATTTAATTTAAAAGCCTCTTAAAAATGCAAGGCAGGAAATGAAAAATAAATTGATGCACTCTTAACTCTAAATCATACTTTCTTTATGTCAAGAAGTGTTGACAATACCAACTTCAAGGTCATTGTCAACTTGGAAAATCATTAGCAAATAAAATATGACTTAATTGAGGCAAACTCAGCATGGAGCTGCATTATTTTAAGTGAATGTGGTAATATAACTTGAAGAAGAATTACTAACTGCCACTCCCATTGACAACAAAATGTATGAAGAAGGGGCTATGCAACTTTTTCACCATGTCTTTTCCATAATTAAGTATGGAAACGGAATTTGTGAAGAATTAAAAGTCCCAAAGTGCATCAATTCAAACACTAATGGACTGTTCTCTACCATGGCAGCATACAGGTAGTTCCCAGCATGTTATCATTAGCAAATGTCAGTGTCATAATTCCTCCACAAACTTTGCTTGTGAAATCCACCTCTGAAAAGTAGGCTTCTAATGGTTACTTGGGCTCTTCTTAAGAAAAAGAGAGAGAAAGAATGCACATGAGAGAGACATTAATTTTATAATTCAAATGTTATACAAAATAACTTATATAGAGAATTTTTCCTTATAAAGTACAGCTAAAACTATCATTTGTTGGCTAGAGTCTTACACAACTCTTAATTTCAGAGCTTCTTTTCTATTTAAAACTATGTAAAATATCTCCAGCATATGTTATTCTTCAGGTCAGGGAAGAACCACAACTATTCCATATCTCTTAGATTATTTTCTTAATCTTCTATTAATATTCATATCTAGAAACTGAACCCACATGTAAGATTATCTCAAAAAGCAACTGAAGAGATACATAGAATTATCAGAAATTGCATAAGATCTAAGTGAACATTACTACAGTAACAATTTCATAGTAGTCTATAGGAATTTGTGGGGTTTTTTCTGAAGGGAAAATAAATTTTATATGCCAAAGTAATGTTTATTCATGTGTGAAAAAGGTTTTATACATCTAGGTAAGCTTGGAGACATGGTTTTGGCCCTTGAATAGATGCTATATTATTCCAAAACAAAGAAATAGTATATATGAAAAGTATAATTTTAAAGAATGAATAACCATTTTGAGATTTAAGGTAAGAGGAAAAAGAGATTTGTTTAAGCTAAGGCCAAAGATCTAAGACTATTGTGAAGAAGAGCTTAAATAACCTGGCCAAGGACAAATAGCTATTAAAGAGTGAAGCCAAGAAACAAACCCAGGTGGTATACTCCATTCTTTTCTTTTACCTTGGACAGAGTATACTGATATTAGACTATAGGACTTCCATTAATTTCACTGCAATTTTTATATAATTTATCTCTACTGTTCTTCTAAGCATCTTCCTCAAATACCTAAGATACTGGTACTGTCTGTTGAAGAAGACTAATTATTTTGAGATTAACAGGATGACGGGATAGTCAAGGCCTGGAAAACCAGGTATGGCATAGAAAGAGAGAGCAAAACACTCATGGGACAAGAGACCCATAGTCAGAAAGAAATGGGAATTCTCTGAGAATAGGAGACACATCTATAATTTACAATGTCCTTCCTCTCTATTTCCAGAGATAACCTGGTTCTTCCTATGTTTTATACCATGAAGCAGTTCATCAGGTCTTAAAACAACTATACTTGAACATAAAATGTACCATTTCTACTGTGTTCCACAATCAACAGAAATCAAGAGAGGAGTTATAAGCTAAAAATAAAATAACAGTGGCTTATGTATTTACCATTATCATTGTTCTTTAATTCTTTGTATAGATTTGGTTACTATCTAATGACATTTCATTTCAGCCTGAAGGACTGCCTCTAGTATTTCTTTTAGAGGAAGTACTAGAAATAAATTCTATCAGTTTCTGTTCACCTGGGAATATCTTAATTTCACCTTCATTTTCAAAAAACAGAATTCTTGATTGGCAGTCTTTTTTTTTTTCTTTTCCAGCACTTCGAAAATATCATCCCATTGCCTTCTGGCCTCCATGGTTTCTGGTAAGTCAACTGTTAATCTTATTGGGGAATTCCTTGTCACTTCTGCTCTTTTAACATCTCTCTTTGTCTTTGGTTTTCAACAGTTTGACTGTAAAGTATCTAGGTATGCATCTCTTTACATTTATCCTGCTTGGAATTCATTGAGCTCCTTGTTATGTATAGATCAATGTTTTTCAACAAATTTGGGGGGTTTTAGCCATTATTTCTTCAAACATTCTGACTCTTTGTTTTTCTTCTCTCTTTCTGGGACTTCCATTATGCATATGTTGGTATGCTTGATGGTGTCCCACAAGTCTCTGAAGCTATGTTTATTTTTCTTCATTCTTTTTTCTTTCTTCAGACTACATAGTATCAACTGATTTGTCCTCATGTTTCCTAATTCTTTCTTCTGCCAGTTCAAATCCATTACTGAATCCCTCCAGTAAATTTTCAAGACCATAACCGTACTTTTCAATTCCAGAATTTCTATTAGATTTCTTTCTATAATTTCTAACTTTTTATTGATACATTCTATTTGATGAGACACTGTTCTTATATTTTCCTTTAGTTCTTTAGACATAGCTTCCTTTACTTCTTTGAATATATTTAAAATAGCTGATTTATCAACTTTGTCTAATAAGTCCAACATACTGGCTTCCTCAAGAACAGTTTCTATTGATTGCTTTTCTTACCTATGGGCCTTATTTTTCTGTTCTTTGCATTTCTCACACTTTTTTGTTGAAAATTGCACATTTTAGATAATATAATGTGGCAACTCTGAAAATCAGAATCCCCCCCCCCCATCTATGGGTTTGTTGTTGCTTGCTTGGTTAGCGATCTTCCTGGACTATCTCTAGATTCTGTATTCTTTGTCATGTGTGTCTACTGAAGTCTCAGCCTGGTTAGCTGAATGGTCAGGTGATGGTTGGACAAACGCTGGACAAGGCATTTCCTTAAATGCCTTGAACTAACAAGTCTCCGACCTTTGCAGAGGTGCTCTGTGCATGTGTTAGGGCACACCTTCAGTGCTCGAGCAGGCAGTTTATAAGCCTACCTTAGCTGTACTTCCAGTGTAGAAGCTCAAGACCACCCATCGGTAAGGGCTCTGTGGTTTGTCAGGTCTGTTTTTTGCAGGGATGGGTTAGCCATGAAATTCCTTTCAGTGTTTTACAGGACTAAGAAAGCAAGTAAATATACTGAGAAATGGAATAATAAGTTTCTCATGGAAAAGGAAAGACTAGAACAAACCTGTGGTACTGGATTGGAATTTCTTAAGAATCAGATATTCTCTTTTATAACCACAACATAATTACCAAAATCAGGTATTAGCATAAACTCCAAGTTTTTAATAGACAGATAGATAAGAAATACGTATGGATTTCTAATTCTCTCCATTGACAGCCTGAAGCAAGGGCCCCCCAGTAGCAATGCGTGTATGTGGTATACTGATCTTGCTTTAAAATACCATTCCCCACTAAATGGAAGTAGAGTTCCTTAAAAAAATGTCTGATTCCAAGGCTGGGGCTGGGGAAAAAAAAAAAAATTGGTGAAACTGGAACATCTTACTGTGCCAGACAGTAAAGAAATGCTAAAGAATGATGAGGACATGTCAAAAAGACACAAGAAGCAGCTTAAAAGGACACCCAAGGATCAAATCTGAGGTAATTTAAACCTCAGAATAAATAATGAGTAATAAATTATAAATTTTTGCATAAAAGAAGAATTCATGAATCCATGCTGATATAAATGGGAAGAAAGATAAAGAAAGCTCACAAATAAATGTCAAAGGAAAGATGGGGTCATAAAACCACCACTTGATATACATCACAGTAAAATTGAATCAGGCATCATGAAAGAATATTAAACTAGAGAGTTTGATGAAAAAGATATCTACTTATTCTTAAAGTAACTCCCACAAACTATTTATAAAATTTTTAAAAACAGTAATTTTACAGTAGATAAAACTGGAAGATACCACCTCCATTGGTGATAACATCACCAATCATGAGATAAGGAGATATCCTGTGCCTCTTTATGTGATGCACTGAGAAGGATACATCATTTCTGGAGTATTCCTGCCAAAATATACAAACTTACTCTAATTGTGATAAAATATACACAAACCCAAAATTAAGAAATACTCTACAAAGTAACTAGGCTATACTCTTCAAAAAGTCAAGACTACAAAAGACAAAGAAAGACTAAAGAACTGTTCCAAATTAAAGGAATCTTTTTTTTTTTTTAAGATTTTATTTATTGATTTGACAGAGACAGAGAGAAAGAGAGACCACAAGCAGGGGGAGAGGCAGGCCCCCAGTTGAGCAGGGAGCCCGACACGGTCCCAATACCAGGACCTTAGGATTATGACTTGAGCCAAAGGCAGACACTTAACCGACTGAGCCACCCAGGCGCCCCCACAGTGGCTGCACCAGTTTGCATTCATGGGTATCTGTTATTATGTTTGTACTATTCTATATATAATTATATAAATTACAGGAAATATATATTTTTTTAAACTTTTAACAATTCGAAGGATCTAAGACCCCAAAATGCACCAGTACAGCCACAAACCAAATGGTTTCTAAAGCTATTTGGGCCTAAGTCCAAAGATAGAGACACGTACAAACAAAAACAGAGTTCTGAGAGTGAAGGTGAAGCCAAATATGAGAATACCTATTCTTTGCCCAAGGTTTGTCTCTCTTCAGCCTCTCCTTAAGTCTATGCTTAATTTTGGCCAATTTCCTCATGGGGGTTACTTCTTCCAGATCTCATAAAAGTATAAAAATATGAGTTGAAAGCACTATGTATTTCAGTCTTGTAATTAAGTAAAAACAGACATATCCATATTCATGGATAATTCATACATTTCAATTGGCTAAATGAAATTTGGGCTCAGTTTTAGCCAGGTTTGAACTTGAAAACCTGCATGAGATGGATATACTATAATATGCTTGCTATTTTACTAAAGATAAGCTCCTTACCTTTTTTAATAAACATTTGTGAAATAAATAATGCTTACACTATCTGATTCAAATTCCTTTATTGAAAAAAATTCTCTTTTGCCTTCCAAATTCAGGAAAAGAATATCTATGTATTCCATAGGATTATACATTGTAGCAGAGACTTCTAGTAAGTGAAACCTGTTTCCTTTTCTTCCTAGATGTAGTTAGACTGTATTTCCTAGCCTCCTTAGCCCTTAAGTGTGTCTACATAATTGAGCTTTAACACCCAGATATGGTCACAAAATCCTCCCACTAGCAATCCTCCATCCTCTTTCCCCTTTGCCAACTGGATACAGATGAACCAAAGCCTTTTGATGATGACAATCATCATGGAATAAGCCTGTGTCCCTGTAGCTCTACATAGAGGAAAATCTCTTATCAACAAGGAATACCACATGAACGAGGAAAAAAAGAACTTTTGTTGTATTAAGCCACTGAGATTTGGGGGTCTATTTATTACTGCAGTTGGTATTACATTAATTAAAACATGCACAATCATAAACAATCTTCCAATTGTCAATAGAAAATACATTATACTTACAAATTGAGGTTTATAGTATGCTGGACCTAGTGTACTGTCACTAGCAGGTGGAGAATGTTTTATAATACTGCCATCCTCATTAATATCATAACCATATGAGCATCCACAAGAAGGAATTGAAGGAACATCAACACTTCTGGAAACTGTAGGTGGTGCCCTTGAAATTTTCTATAAGAAAACATTTTATATTATTTACTTGGAGACAAGAAAAGGACCAAATATTAAAATTTACTAAAAGACAATCATTAAATATTGACTTAATGACTTTCATAATATAAACTAAAAATGCTTATTCTATAAAAGTAATTTAAAGGAGTGAATTCAAGTCTCACCTAATCATATAAATTAAGATAATATACAGTATTACTATTAAAGTCAACTTAAGAGGGAAAGAGTCTCTCTCACTTGGCTCAGTTATTTATTTTGCTTAGTAAATAAGTATTACTGATGCTAAAAGCAGGCATTCACTCCTATAGTCACATCATCAATCACCAGTTCATAATATCTCCCAGGCAAAAATGAACTTTGTAATTTCTGTACCACTTCCTGGCTTCATTCCTTCAGCTAAATCAGCTCCTGATTTATCTCCATATTACTGGTGCCCTATATAAATATCCTAATTATGCTGACTAGATAGCAAAAAAAATGTCTATGGCATAATACTAAATGGAACTAGAAAATAGAATTTATGAATATAGGTAAGATATATGAAATTATACATAAGTATATATAGGAATATATATACGATTTAATGATGAACTTTTAAAAGCTATGCTAAAATCAACAGAATTATCCAAGTTATAGTCAGAAGTTTTAGGGTCATTATCATTTTTTCAAAATTTCCTTTAGCATAAAATATTTTATATTTAAATAAAAACAAGAAGAAGTAACATATAGCAGAAATACTAGTATAAAATTTAGCAAATGAAATACTGGCATTTAAGTGATTTAGTTATCTGGAAAATTAGTTAAGAATATATTGATCCTCTGTTGTTTCTGAATAGATAAATAAATAAATGTTATAGTTTAGTGCATGCATGCCCAATAGACAATTATGTTATAAACATACTATCACTGGCAGAATTTTACTTTTTTTTATCATTAGAGATCACTATTAAGTAGTTTCAGTGATACTTTTTATACTGATTACCAAATTAAAACAGGAAATACTGAATAGCTTCTTCCGCTATTTTCAAAATTATTTGCATGATGTCAAGACTTTCCAAAATATGTCCCCTACCTCCTTCTCCACCCTCTATTCCTACTACCCTCCCTCAGATCCAAGTATTCTAAAGAACTCTATCTTCCAAAAAACATACCAGGCCATTAAATACCTCGGTGTCTTTAGTTACATGGTTTTCTCTGCCTGGAGTGTTTTTTTCCCCATTGTTTTTAACTACTTAGTGAATCCTTCTTTAAGATCCAGTTTGGTTGTGATATCACTATTCCCTCTAAAAACTCTCTACTTTAGGCTACTAGTAGACATTTTATTATGATATATGTTTATTAAAATAGCATTTCATCAAGTGTTTTGTACTGAATTACATAATTTTCCTGTTAAAAATTATAGATCCTGGGAAGCAATGATTTGTCTTCTATGTATTGTCAGTGCCTAGAATTATGTCTAGTATACACAGTCTCTGAAAAAATGTCTGATATTAGTTTCAAATGCACAACATAGTAATTGGACAATTCTATACATTACACAATGCTCACCACAAGTGCAGTTACCATCTGTCTCCATACAAAGTTACACGATGTTACTGACTATATTCCCTATGCTGTACTTTTCCTCTCCATGACTTTTTATCTTACAACTGGAAAGAAGGAAGGAAGGAAGGAAGGAAGGAAGGAAGGAAGGAAGGAAGGAAGGAAGGAAGGAAAGGGAGGGAAGGGAGAGAGAAGGGGGAGGGAAGGAAGAGGAGGGAGGGGAGAAGCGGAGAAAGCAGAGGAAGAAATTCTTAATGTGTCCATTAAAAAACATTAACAGGTCTTAAAAAAAAGCAATAACTGACTGCTTTTCAGAAGAAAATATCACACAGTATCATTAAGAAAATACAAAAGATTACTTTAATGTCTAATAAAACAAGTGTTTCCTTCTAAAAAAAAAATGTCTGATAAACACTTGAATAAGTAAATGAACATTTACTTTGTCCCCATGCACAAAATAGCTGATATTTAAATATGCTTATAAGTCTTAACTTCATTGTCATTGTACTGACATTATTCAGCTGAGTACTTAGCTCTAAAATATGTCCCCTAAATAAAGCTGATTAAAATGTAATTAATACAACCTATGTGAAGGAGTTATAGAAAAAGAAAAGAGAGCCACTCTAAATAAACTGTGACCAAAATCTTCTAGATTATTTATTTCAAAGGGCTAGGCCTTTGGTATAAAAATTATTCATTATATAACACCAATGTACCTTTCCAAGCATGCCATCTGCTAGTCTCCTACATGAATTTTTTACTCGGGTCAATATAATCTTTTCATTGTCTTCCATAGACCCTACTTCTCCATCTTCACGCATGTAGTTCTCCATGCCTGGAATGTATATTTCAACCCTATTCTTCAAGGCCAACCTCCTCTATAAATCCTCTACAAAGTATACTTTGCCACGATACAGTAGTCTTCCTTTAAATTCCTATGGCATTGGGGCACCTGGGTGGTTCATTTGGTTAAGCATCCAACTCTTGATTTCGGCCCAGATCATAATCTCAGGGTCACAGGATAGAGCCCTGCATCAGGCTCTGTGCTGGGCATGGAGCCTGCTTGAGATTCTCCCTCTCCCTCTGCCCCCCATCCCCACTCTCTCTCTCTAAAAAAAATTTAATTTAATTTAATTTAAAAATTCCTATGGCATTTAATTACATGATTATTCATTTAGCACCTATCATATTTCATCTTGCAATTTATATATCTCTCTTTCATCTAAATTTTAAGTTTTTTTTTATTTCAGGAATCATGTTTTAAATTTCACTGTATTATTGACAGTACTTATTTTATATATATATATATATACACATATATATATATATATATACACACACACACACACACACACACACACACACCACTCAGGAGGTTTTTAAAATCTCCTTTCCTTTCTGTTTGCCATAGAAATTGGAAGTGATTATAAGTTTATTAAAAGCAAAAAGGAAGTCAATTGTTAACACAATAAAAAAACTAGTTTATACACATCAAATATTCGTTTAATTATAGACTACAATATGGATACTAACAAACCTAATTTTTATAGTAAATTTTTTTAACATACCACATAAAACATTAAACCTTTACTATTTTAACTAAAAGAAATGTCAGAAGCATAATTTAAGGGGCGCCTGGGTGGCACAGCGGTTAAGCGTCTGCCTTCGGCTCAGGGCGTGATCCCGGCGTTATGGGATCGAGCCCCGCATCAGGCTCCTCTGCTATGAGCCTGCTTCTTCCTCTCCCACTCCCCCTGCTTGTGTTCCCTCTCTCACTGGCTGTCTCTATCTCTGTCAAATAAATAAATAAAATCTTAAAAAAAAAAAAAAGAAGCATAATTTAAAATAGCAACATACTGATTGAAGATGCTCTTTAACCTGTAGTGCTTTTCTATTCATGACATCTAATGTTCCAGGATAAAACTGGTCATAGCTTGCTGGTCCCGGACTATCTGAAACAAACTTCTTAAAACGCCTCTCCCGGTTTTGTAGACTATGACCTCCTTTTATATTATACTAAATTGGAGAGAAAAAAATAGAAAAAATTAAAAGAAGCACTTTATAATTAATACTACTTGGTAAGTATTACATATTAATATGAACAAACAGTTTTAAAGCCCAACCTGAGAAAGTTAAGGCTCTTGATTGAAGACATCATTCTAGTAAAGGGATGAGAGGATGACAATTATAGTCATCAGTTTTAACTCTGAACTCAGACTAAAATTTACTGTACTTAGGACACTCTAAGAGAATGCAAAATTCAGTTTTAAAACAAGAATCAAAACAAAGGAATCCCCAAAGTTGTAGAGCAAGAGTAAAGAATATACGCTAGCAGGCCTCAAGAGAATATGTACCTCTGAAATGAGCTAAAAATATTGGTACTCACACTGCAAGGAAAAAGCAAACCTTCCAAGCTTGCTTAGGATTAATTATTTTCATGAACCATTTTTTGGCCATTTCCAGGGATGCTTATGTGGGCTTACTGGCAACAGCATGGGTTTTTATTTGGTTGGTTGGTTTTTTTCTTCATTTTTTTAACAGCTTGGTTTTATGCTCAGATTAATTTTAAACATTGTTTAATGCAGAGAAGGGACTGGGAGGAATCTCCCATAGCTCTCCATGCCACATGTCTGTATTCTCTGGAATCAGAAAACTATCAACTGGGTAATAGCCAGTGAATTCAGATAAAATTCCATCTTATTAGTTTCAATTAACAGTCATAGTGTAATCATTTCAAAGATGATTCTTGGTAATAATGGTTGGCATTTCATAGATAAGATTTTTTTTAAAGATTTTATTTATTTGAGAGAAAGAGAGAGAGAGAGAGAGATAAGGAGCAGATGAGGGAGAGGGAGAAGTAGACTCCCCACTGAGCAAGGAGTCCAACCTGGGGCTCAGCCCCAGGACTCCAGTCTCCGGGATCATGACCTGAGCTGAAAGTAGATGTTTAACCCAGGCACCTCCAGATAAGATTTTTTTTTTTAAGTTACCGATTTACCAACAGACCTTTTCCCATGGTATATACATGTCAGATGTTCATAATTACTATTAACTCAGCCTATTTCTAGTTTGCATCTTATTCAGCGGCTTTCAGCTTTTAAGAAATACACAAAAGAGATCTTCTTTTAAAAAATGAGTCAAAATTATATTCTTGGGTAGCCAATCCACTACTTGATAACTGTTTTAATAAGACCATAATTCCTATTTAAAGAGTTTGGATCTGTAACAAAATTTAATCATTTTGCAAAAACATTAACATTACAAGTTAGATAAAAAGTAAAATCATGTGAAAAGAGAACATCTCCTCAAATCTTGATTCTTTGAAAGCCATTACTGTAATCTCTATGACCTTACATTTCACACTGCAATTTGAATTTATATTGAACTTCAACAGAAGATAGTAAAATTAATCTGATTTTTAACTGGTAGTAATTAACTGGGACTTTTCTAATTACTCATATTTCATAATTACCAATTCTACTGATTTTATAAGAGGTTATAAAAGGAACTACAAAGTGTTAGATAAAGGATTCAAAAATTATATTATGAGGTAACTATACATCTTATATGAAAATCTGTGAGAAAACAGCCTTCCTACTTTTTTAGTCCTGTGCTTTTGTCTATATGCTGTGGTTACTTGATAAATTACTATATTGCCAGCAACCTCCCAAAATACAGAATGTAGAGTCTCATCTGAGGGGGAGGCCGTGCACTGTATCACGTGTGATATCCCATCAATCCCATCATACAGCTCTAGTGAAATGTATCTCTCAGATCAAAAATTAAACCTAATTTGGGCATCTATTACTAGGCCTAGATAGTGAGAAATATGAAAGAAACTATTTATCTGGATCCAGGGAAGAGATCTCCACATCTAAATCTTATATAGCAAGGAACAAGATGGTATCAACCATGCAGAGACAGGTCACAAACTAGAAAAGGATTAGAACCAGAAAACATAAATGAAATTTGAACTTACTCTTTGGATGGGGATTCATTCTAGGAAAAGGGATATGAACAAAATAAGGTATGTGACTTAAATTATCTATCAGAGAATCAGAAACTTGCACTTTGTAAATTTCATTCTTCTGCGTCTTTTATTTTCTTAATTTCCCTTATGTTGTTTTCTAAGAAAACTTCCTTTTGAAAAAAATTAGCATGCTTCAGATATGCTAAAGGAGACAAAGGAAAAAGCGAATTTGGCCATAACTGGACAAGAGCTGGAAAGGCAAAAAGAATACGCCCATCCTCACTCCCAACATTACAATAGTGGTGACAACCATAAACAAAGTGAAATAACCATAACCGAAACAGAGAAATAGAGAAGACTAAATTGGGACATGCAGTTTCTTTTTTTTTTTTTAATAATTTTTTATTATGTTATGTTAGTCACCATACAGTATATCCTTAGTTTCAGATCTAGTGTTCCATGATTCATCATTTGCGTATAACACCCAGTGCACCATGCAATACATGCCCTCCTTAATACCCATCACCGCCCTATCCCAATCCCCCACCCTTCTCCCCTCTGAAGCCCTCAGTTTGTTTCCCAGAGTCCATAGTCTCTCATGCTTCATTCCCCCTTCTGTTTACCCCCCCCTTTCTTCTTCCCTTTCTTCTGCTACCGATCTTCCTGCTTCTTATGTTCCATAAATGAGTGAAACCATATGACAATTGTCTTTCTCTGCTTGACTTATTTCACTTATCATAATTTCCTCCAGTCCCATCCATGTTGCTGCAAATGTTGGGTAATCGTTCTTTCTGATGGCTGAGTAATATTCCATTTTCAACTCCCAAATGTTCTGCTTTTATAAGAGCTTCAAGTATTACATACAGTGGAGGCAGGCCCATACAACTATAACCAGATTTTCAGTCTTTTCAAATTTCCTTTGAAGTTTCCAAATAATATTTACTAAGTAATTGCTAACAGAAATGAACATTTCAACATACGCTTCCAAAAAAAGTATAAAAATAAATTGTTAAATACTTGCATTAATTTCCAGTAAGATTATCCCTTTAATTATTATCCAGCATATTAATAATTTACAGAATTTGTATGCTAACTATGTCACATTACAAACATATTTCCTAATTCAGCCATTTAAAATAATAATGGACTTTATTTTTTAAACAGTGTGGTAAAGTCACACTTCTTGAAATTCTTAAAAGTTCTGCAAGAATTTAGCCTAAAACTACACAAAAAAATCAACAGCAATTGAGTAAATAAGTCATAGTCATTTTTTAAACTAAGGAAATCAATCTTCTCCTGGCATTGGTTTATGGTTTCAAGAAGAAAAATAGAGGATACTAGAACTCTTTTTCTTAAATCGCCCATTACATTAAAAAAGTACATTTCCTAATTCCTTATTCTTGAAATCCAAGAAATGTACCCAATTGGGGATAAAATAAAATCTGGTCTAAGTTGCACTTTACATTATTTTACATGTGGAACTGACTAAAATCAATATAATATAATATTTCAACATCCTGATATTTGTCATGCTTAACAAGTTTGAAATCTACCTATTGTGTATTTTATTCCATTCCCCTCTTGGAATAGTAGAGTTACAGTCTTAAAAGAACTACTGGTGGAACTAGCAAGCCCATATACCCATAATATGCTGGCCATGGGCCATGGAGTGGAAGCAGGAGAGACACTTCTAATGATGACATCTAATGACCCATTACTATTTTTTGCTTTTTGCCCTCTAGGCACAGTATGCTGGAAGTTTTAAGAACCCAGGGAAGAGCCATAAATGTTCCACTGACTTGGAAGTTGAGACCATCAATTGGCCATTCCAGGCTCTGTATGCTAGAAAGAAAAATAACCAGTGTATTGGCTGAGGTGATTAACCCTGAGCAGAACTGACAAACAGGACTAAGGACAGCCACAAGCGTTGTGGTGGGATGGAACATGGAGACACCTTGCAGAGCTGCCTCGAACTACAATGCCCAGCGAAAATGGTAACAGCAAGTTTAAAGGTTTGAAAAGGAAGCCTGTGAATCAAGAGCTCAGACTCCTTAGAACTAAAGATTCTGGTCACCATATCAGGCTGAAAATTCCACCAGATAAAGTCCCTTTAATGAGACAGGGAACACAGAATGAGTAATGAAAATCTTAATCTTAAACCATCTATAGCTTCAGATCAGTTACAGAAACTAACAGGTCCCCCATCTGCCTTTCCTTGCTTCCTACATCACTTGCTTTCATTTCCTCTCCCCTTCTTTCCCTCTTCTATTGTAAAATGGCAACACTAATGATGGATAAAAGTTATTGGGTGCTCCCTATAATCAAGCACTATTCTAAAATGCTTACTAATGTATTTAACTCTTAGAAAAAGCCTATAAACTTAGTATCCCTATTTAACAAAGGAGGAAACTAAAGCCCAAAGAAGTAGTTAAGATTAAGTCTACCCACATTTGAAATCTGTCTGAACTAGTAAGTGGCAGAGACAAATTTCAAAATGTAGGTAGTCTACTTCAGGAGCCCACACTATTAACCACTTCTTTATAATATCTCGTGTTATATTTACTTACCATTTCATCTATAGGTTGCAGAATAATGGAACAGGAATGTGAAAAAACAAAAGTAGAAACGGCCTTAATCTAAAGATCCATTTGGTAGTAACACTGTAATATCATCTCTGAATGCGGTAGCTAGAACTTAGTTTGGCTCCTTCAGGGAAGTTATACTTAAAAATTATGCATAAAATAATTGCTTTTTTAAAATTGTATATGTGGGAAGAAGAATTATGTGTATATGCAGTGCACATGAGAGACAAGAGAACTGAGAGAGAAGAGAAGAGAACGGATAAAATGTAATGGAAATCTATTGTTTTTTATCTGTCCAGCATCCCATCTATTATCTGCCCATAACAGCATGCATATTCACCACCGTTGGGGCAATCAAACCTCCCCTATAATTTGTGGTTTTAGAGGGGCTTCCAAACACAGGTTTCCCTGTCCCAGGAATGACTGGACCAATCAGATTCTCTCTACTAGGAATTTGAATCCTAAATGGATTCACACTAAAAAAAAAAATGGAAGGGAGTTTTAGAATTAAGTTACCTAATGGCAGTTCCTGATTGCAGTTCTTACTACTGAAATATCTGAATTGTCTTAGTCCTGTCCTTCCTTAAGACATAATTACACAGTTATTCCTTCAAGTCCATAAGCCACCCAGATACCTTTCCTATAAATATTACTGTAAATCTAGTATCTGTCTTAAAAATCGATCTTATTGCTTCCAAGCAAAACTCCTGACTGATAGAATAGTTGCTATTACCCACTTAGAAAGTCTAATGCAACAATTAAGGCATCAATGACTGCACCTGGGCCTCCAACAGAGGAAATAAAGATCTGCTAGGCTCAATTAGGAATCATTATGTATGAATGCAAAATTAATGTTAAAAGGGTAAAAGATGATATTCATGATTATGAAGATATTGGAGTTACATCCACTGTTTCTGAACATGAAGGTATCATCAAAGATATTCTAGTTATAGACTCTCATAGACTGTATAGGATCCAGATGAGACAATGACAGTAGCTATACCTTAAAAATATGGCACACAAACTAGTTTTCACTCTACTGCCATCCTCCATCTACATATCTTGGTCATTTGCACAACTTTCATGCACCATAATTCATTCAGTAGTCCTATTCTCCTATTCAAGAGTCTCAAGAACCATGAAGCATGTAACAATGTTTTATGTCTTATAGAATACACAGAATAATGGGGAACATCCAACCAGGCAATCAACAATAAACACTTATATTTTTTCAAATTCTAATAACAAAATATAGATTAAAAGGAGAAAGATGAGGATATGAAGGGAAAATAAAATATGACAAATGACACATTAGTCTAGTAGAGGAAGAAAGTGTGATGCTTATTAACTCCAACGATTATAATAACTATTATAAATTTACCTGTGCTTCTGAGACATTATAGTGTCCTGGTCCTGGAACAGCTTTCTCAGTGTTAGAGGCAACAGCAAAAGTACTTTCTCTGGCAGCCAAAGAAAGGAATGGTGCACAGCCACCTATAAAAGTAAAATCATATCACTGGCAGATAAGATAGGGTACCAGTGACTTCAGAGAAGCATTCAAAATATATAAAATCATTTAGTGACCTCAACTGTGGAGACTATATTATCAGAACTAACGGCTAGCCACAGAAGTTGCTGTATTTTTTTAAATTCTGATGTAACAGCAGAACACTTATTAGTATATATTAAAGAACTTACAGAACTGGAATTCCTAAACGAAAGAAAAAAAAAATTTTTTTAAAAAGCCTTTTTTTCTTCTAAGAATATTTGCTTGAGAGGAAAACAACAGTTATGTTAAGCTAATAAAACATTTGCATCCTCAGGAGAGCAGCGTTTTACATTTTGGAACTTCTATTATTTGTAGACAATAGCATATATAAAATTGTAGAGATAACTTAGATTGAAACAATTTAAAGTGAGTTTACAGCAAGTAATTAATAATGTCTCTCTGCTTTGGTACATAGTTGGTACTCGGTAAATATTTCTTGATTACCTAACCCCAAACAAAGGTTTACAAATCTAAGATATAAATTTCTTTGGAACAAATAATCATAAAATTAGACAAACTTAATAAACTTAGTAGACAGACTTAGTCTTCTAAAAGACTGATAAAAAATATCAAGAATTGTATCAAGAAAATGAGTATAGTTTAAGCAACACAGATATCACAGAAGATATGGGAGAGAATAGAGCAGCTATCTCCAACGGGTAATAAAAGAATGAAAGTGAGGATGCAAAATTTGTGAGAATATTATCCACTAAAGGGAAATGTACACTACTGTGAGAATATATGGCAATAATTAGTATAGTTTAAAATCTTGCTAATCTGGGCTAAAAATAAAAGACAGTCTTTTTAGAAAAGGAAATAATGTGTTTCTTTTGAAGCCCACATGTATTAAAATGCAACTGAAATCAAGAACTATTTCTTTGTTATATCCTTAAAGAAAACCAAAAAACCATGAAAGAGAGAAAGACAAGAATGGATCAGAGAAAACCTTCAGAAACAACCACAAAACAAGTAACAAGATGGCAACAAATACATATCTATCAGTAATTACTTTGAATACAAATGGACTAAAAACACTTAAATCAAAAGACATAAGGTGACCAACTGAATAGATAAAAAACAAGACCCATGTATATGTTGCCTACAAGAGACTCACTGCAGACCTAAAGACACCTACAGATTGAAAGGGAGGTGATAGAAAAACATTTATCATGTAAATGGATATCAAAAGAAAACCAGGCTAGCAATAGTTATATTGGACAAAATAAACTTTGAGACTGTAACAAGAGACAAAGAAGGACACTATATAATAATAAAAGGGACAATCCAACAAGAAAATATAACAATTGTAAATGTGTATGCACCCAACATGGGAGCCCCCAAATACACAGAACACTTAACAACAAGCATAAAGGAAATAATGGATAGTAATACAATAATAGTAGGGGACTTTAACACCCCACTTACATTGACAGGCAGATCATCCAAACAGAAAATCAACAAGGAAACAGTGACTTGAATGACACACTAGACCAGATGGATTTAACAGATATATTCAGAATGTTCCATCCTAAAACAGCAGAATGCACATTTCTTTTAAGTGCACATGGAGCATTTTCCAGAATAGATCACATATGAGGCCACAAAACAAGTCTTAACATATTTAAAAAAAAAAAAAGTCATACTATGCATTTTTTTTCTGACCACAATGCTATGAAATTAGAAATCAAACGTAAGAAAAAAATCTAGAAATAGCACAAACACAGGGAGGTTAAATAACATGCTATTAAACAATGAACAGGTCTACCAAGAAATGAGAGCACAAATAAAAAAAACATGAAAATGAAAACAAAATGGTCCAAAATGTTTGGATGCAGCAAAAGTGGTTCTAGAAGGAAGTTTATAGCAACACAGGCCTACCTCAAGAAGCAAGAAAAATCTCAAATAAATAACCTAACCTTACACTTAAAGGAGCCAGAAAAAGAAGAACAAGTGAAAGCCAAACCCAACAAAAGGAAGGAAATAATAAAGATTAGAGCAGAAATAAACGATATAGAAACTAAAAAAAAAAAACAATAGACCAGGTCAATGAAAAGCAGGAGCTGGTTCTTTGAGGGAGAAAAAATAAAATAAAATAAAATTGATAAACCTCTGGCCAGAATTATCAAGAAAAAAAAAAAGAGAAAGGACTCAAAAAAAAAAATCACAAATGAGAAATAACAACCAACACTGCAGAAATACAAACAATTATAAGAGAATATTATGAAAAGCTATACACCACCAAATTAGACAAACTAGAAGAAATGGATAAATTCCTAGAAACATATATATACAAAACCTGAAACAGAAATAGAAAATTTGAGCAGACCAATAACCACTAAAGAAATTGAGTCAGTATTCAAAAAATCCAAACAAACAAAAGTCCAAAACCAAATGGCTTCACATGGGAATTCTACCAAACATTTAAAGAAGAATTAATACCTATTCTTCTCAAATTATATTCCAATAGGGAAACTTCCAAATTCATTCTATGAAGCCAGCATTACCATGAAAACAAAATTAGATAAAAACACCACACAAAAAAAGAGAACTACAGACAAATATCTCTGATGAACAAGATGTAAAAATCCTTAAAATACTAGCAAACTGAATCCAACAATATGTTTAAAAAAATCATTCACCATGATCAAGTGGAATTTATTCCTGGGTTGCCAGGGTGGTTCAGTACTCACAAACCAATCAACGTGATACATCATAGCAATAAGAGAAAGGATAAGAAACATATGATCATTTCAATAGATGCAGAAGAAAGCATTTGACAAAGTACCATATTCATTCATAATAAAAGCCCTTAACAAAGTGGGTTTAGAGGGAACATATCTCAGTATAATAAAGACTATATATGAAAAACTCACAGCTAACATCATCCTTAATGGGGACAAACAGGTCTTTCCCCCTAAGGTCAGGAAAAGACAAGGATGTAAACCCTCACCACTTTTACTCAACATATACTGTAATCTTAGCCACAGCAATCAGAAAACACAAAGAAATAAAAGGCATCTAAACTGGTAAGGAAGAAGTAAAACTTTCATTATTTGCAGATGACAGTGATAGAATGTACAGAAAATCCTAAAGACTCCCCAAAAAACTGCTAGAACTGATAAATGATATTCAGTCAAGTTGCAGGATACAAAATAAATCTGTAGAAATCTATTGCATTTCTATACACCAATAATGAAGCAGCAGACAGAGAAATCAAGAAAACAACCCCGTTTGTAAATGCACCAAAAATAATAAGATACCTAGGAATAAACTTAATGAAAGCAGTGAAAGACCTGTACTCCAAAAACTACAAAATATTGATGAAAATAATTGAAAATGACACCAAAAAATGGCAAGACTTTACACATTCATGGGTTAGAAGAACAAATATTGTTAAAAAGTCTATGCTACCTAGAGGAATCTAGACATTCCATGCAATCCCTATTAAAATACCCTCAACGTTTTTCACAGAGCTGGAACAAATCATCCTAAAATTTATATGGAACAAGAAAAGATCCTGAATAGCCAAAAGAATGTTGAAAAAGAAAACCAAAGCTGGTGGCATCAAAATCCCGGACTTCAAGCTCTATTACAAAGGCACTATCATCAAGACAGTACGGTACTGGCACAAAAACAGACACATGGATCAACGGAACAGAATAGAGAACCCAGAAATGTACCCTCAACTCTATGTCAACTAATCTTCCACAAAGCAAGAAAGAATATCCAATGGAAAAAAGACAGTCCCTTCAACAAATTGTGTTGGGAAAACTGGACAGCCACATGCAGAAGAATGAAACGGGACCATCTCCTAACACCATATGCAAAAATAGACTCAAAATGGATGAAAGACCTAAATGTAAGACAGGAATCCATCAAAATCCTTGAGGAAAACACAGGCAGCAACCTCTTCAACCTTGGACACAGCACGTCTCCAAAGGTAAGGGAAACAAAAACAAAAATGAATTATTGGGGCTTCATCAAGATAAAAAGCTTTTGTACAGCAAAGGAAACATTTGACAAAACCAAAATACAACCGACAGAATGGGAGAAGATATTTGCAAATAACATATCAGATAAAGGGCTACTATCCAAGATCTCTAGAGAACTGATCAAACTCAACACCCAAAGAACAATAATCCAATCAAGAAATGGGCAGAAGACATGAACAGACATTTCTGCAAAGATATCCAAATGGCCTTAGACACATGAAAAATGCTCAACATCACTTGGCATCAGGGAAATACAAATCAAAACCACAATGAGATACCTCCTCACACCAGTCAGAATGGCTAAAATTAACAAGTCAGGAAACAGCAGATGTTGGTGAGGATGTGGAGAAAGGGGAAGCCTCCTACACTGTTGGTGGGAATGCAAGCTGGTACAGACACTCTGGAAAACAGTATGGAGGTTTCTCAAAAAGTTGAAAATAGAGCTACCCTATAACCCAGAAATTGCACTACTGGGTATTTACTCCAAAGATATAAATGTAGTGATACAAAAGGGCAGCTGCACCCCAATGTTTATAGCAGCAATGTCCACAATGGCCAAACAATGGAAAGACCCCAGGTGTTCATCAACAGATTAATGGATAAAGAAGATGTGGTATCTATATACAATGGCATACTACCCAGGCATCAAAAAGAGTGAAATCTTGCAATTTGCAACAGGGATGGAACTAGAGGGTATTACGCTAAAGGAAATAAGTCAATCAAAGAAAGACAATTATCATATGATCTCACTGATATGTGGAAATTAAGAAACAACACAGAGGATCATAGGGGAAGAGAAGTAAAAATAAAACAAGACGAAATCAGAGAGAGAGACAAAACATAAGAGACACTTAAGCACAAGAAACAAACAGGTTTGCTGGGATAACTGGGTGATGGACATTAAGGAGGGCATGTGATGTAATAAGCACTGGGTTATTATGTAAGACTGATGAATCACTGACCTCTACCTCTGAAACCAATAATACATTATATGTTACTTGAATTTAAATAAAAGTAAATAAATTTTTCTAAAAAAGAACACTAAAATATCTACTATAAATATTTTCCATATGTTCAACAAGGTAGAAGAAAGATGAACATGATAAGGAGATAAAGGGAAGATATGAAAATACTAAATCAAACTTCTGAAATGAAAAGTACACTGATATGGGGCACCTGGCTGGCTCAGTCAGAAGGGTGTGCAACTATTGATCCAGGGTCATGAGTTCAAGTCCCACATTGTGTATAGAGATTACTTAAATAATAAGTTATAAAAAAAAAAGTACATTGATAGGGTTAATGACAAATTTTATGTGAGTTAATAACAGACATTTTTTTCTCAATTCTTAATCTCTTTAAAAATAACTATTTAAAGTAAAAATAATTTCAAATTATTGTGACATTATAGCATATATAGAAGTAGAATATATGACCACAATAGTGCCAAAGATGAGATGGGAGAAATGGAAGCAAACTCTTGTAAGGTTCATATACTATATGTGAAGCGATACAATATTATTTGAAGGTAGACTGTGATAGGTTAGAGATGTATATTATAAAACCCAGAGCAACCACTAAAAAATAAAGAAGTGTACCTAGAAAAAACAACTAAATTCATTCAACAAAGGTAGGGATAAAAGAAAAGAAAAACAAAGAGGAGATGAGATAAATAGAAAAACAAACAACAAGAAAGTAAATTAAACACAACAACATTAATAATTAAATTAAATAGAAAAGTTCTAAACACCTCAATATAAAAGGCAGAGATTGTCAACTGGATAAAAACATAAGACCTAACTTTATGCTGTCTACAGAAAACCGTCATAACACATAAAGACATAGAAGTTAAAAATAAAAGGATGGAAAAGATACACCATGCATCCATGAATCAAAGGAAGCTGGAGTGACTATAGTAAAATCAGACAAAGCAGATTTTAGAACAATGAATACTAGAAATAAGAGAGACATTGCATTATGATAAAGGGGTCATTTCATCAACAGGATTTAATAATCCATAAAGATCAGCAAGGAAATGATTGCCACAAAAATCAGAACAGAGTTTACCTGCAGGGGAGAAGAAAGAAGGTATAATTGAAAGGGAAATTGGGCAATGTTATATTTCTTATTTACTTTTGATGCCATAATTTTTATGCAATTTTCTACATAAGCGTTTAATCTTACAAGTGAAAGTTTTTTGGGTTTTATTTAAATTTAGGTTCATACAACATGAGGTAATGTGAGATAAATATGAAACTAAGAAAGCTAAGTTCAGACTAGTTCTTAAGGCAGCTGTCCTGACACCATGGCAGAGATTCTAACTGAATCTACCTAAATAAGTGTGAAATTAATTGCGAAATACTGAAATTCATAGAAAAATGGAAAAGAAAAAACATACAATAGCCCCATGTATTCAAGAAAGCCAGTACTCATAAAATCTTCATTGAAGCTTTCCAAAATTATATAGAATCTTTCATCAATAAGCTAAAAGTTTATATGAAATACCTCAAGTAAAACCACAAGAAAATTAAAGTATTAACACTGATTAGCTCCATGACAGAAGGGACTTGTCTGTTTTACTCATAATTGTATACATACTGTTTACATTTAGAGTGGCAAACTGTCCTAGCACGCTCAGGACATAGAACTTTTAGTGCCGAAACCACATACCCACATAAATCAAGATGTCTGGCCACCCTATCATAGTGCTCTGCATATTAATCAATAAACATAGAATTCATAGTTGATATTCTAAACTACACTTTTAGTCTTTTCATTCAACAATAGTGAATGCTTTATTGTGTGTGGAGAGAGGCAGTGAGGTTATAATCATAAATAAGCTAAAACTCTGGCCTCCAAAAGTGGGAAAGCCAGAAAAATAAATAATTATACTACAAACAGCACTGCCAATAATTAAGATACAAAATATAGGAGAAGAATGTTCTGGGGAATGAGGGTTAGTGGAGTATGAGATAAAAGGGTTGACTTGGGACATATGGATATATTGGCACGTGAAGTGCAACTATGAATGATAAATCAAACTGCCAGGTAGAAAGAAGAAATATAGAATACAGGAGAAGGAAAGATTTGAAAAGAAAGAAACAAGTTCAGTTTGAGAAATATTGAGTTTGAGGCACCAGCAGCAGAAGATAAATCAAACTGGCATGAAGCAATAAAAGTTAGTCCATTCTGAGAAAGAAGGTGGGCAGCATGTGATTAAAGGGCAAATTCTACAGCCACAGCTACTGCCACAAAACAAAAAGGTCATTCTTCATATAAAAGCAATAACTAGACCTTTGAAACATACTCATCTTCAGGGACATCAACATATGCAGCAATCACATATATATTGTTTATTTAAGCTTAAAAACAGAGTGCATTCCCTGAGGTGGTCTCCCTACATTCTGACTGGCTAATAAGATAAATTATTATTGGCATAAGCTCGTAGGCATGAGTGCAAGACCATGGACAGCTCATGCTTCTGTGGCAGGCAAAGTTAACCACTCCTCCATCAAAGAAGAAATCTGGGAAAGAATATATTTAGGAGCTGGTGTTACCCAGCTTAGATACCTGATATAGAACCAATATAGATAACTAATATACAGCTGATGTAGGGTGCCATTTACTATGTAAATCAAGTTCAAAAAGCAATTAAATTCTCCTTAGCACAATATGTCAGGAGAAGTCACATTACTAAAAGGACTATGTTTTTATCATATTTTACTAGGCGGTTGTCTCTAGGGAAAATTTGCTTTGATGAGAAAAAAATATCCTTCCTTCTTAGATAAACGTGAGAAACTCAGGAATAGCTCTCAATAATCTGGAATTGGAATATCCATTCTCTCTCCTACTCATGAAATCAGAGCAGCTCAGTCCTGTTCTTTTTAGGCTGCAAATCCTGGGTTGAAAAGAGTCTCTCTGATTAAAAGGCCAAAGGCTTAGGCAATGAAGTTTGCAGACTGGGGTGAAAAGAACTTCCTGAAGAAAATGTGAAGATAATACACTGGAGGATTGACCAAGCCGACTACAGTAATAGGAGAATGGTAATTAGGAAACAGAAAAGTTAGGAATAAAGAGTATTTGCATCCTTCTTTTGAAGATCTAAGACTCTAAGTTCCTCTGCTCTTCTGTGGTTCAAGGTAACAAGTTATATAAAGTCCCAACATCTATTCTTCCTACATCATACTGACCCTTAATTGAAATAACTATGTATATTTCTGCATAGTCCAGTGTGTCACTGATCTTAAAGAGAGGTAAAGCAGAATGAACCTAGGAAAGAGATAATAGCTACTTTAAATTAGCCAGGAGAGAAATGATACCTGTACCTTCTATTAATTATCAGCATGTTGTTGCTGAGCATTGCTAAAACAGGGCTCCACAGTACACAGCTGCTCTGAGTTGCCAAGCATAGGATTTCCTAGTTTCTTTCACAAGTCAGCAAGGCAAAAATCTATAAAACAGTAAAAGGAGGGCCTTGCAACACCCCACTTACAGCTCTCTAAGCAGAGTTCACATAAGTCATGTAGTGAGTTTTTAATTCTATGTGTAGCTCGTTAGACATTTTTTAAAATTTTATTCCAATAATTACTCTTTCTTATTTTTTTTTAAATTAAGCATCTATGTGTTATGGTATTGAGCTAAAAACTGAGAGTAACAGTAAAGATCATGGCTATTGCCCCTAAGTGAATCACATTTAATGTGGCATCCAGATAAGTTAACAGATAATTAAGATATAGTACCAAAGTGCTGTGAAAGTGTCAGTAAGGAGTCAAAGAAAGACTTGTGAAATAGTAGAGTCACAGAGCAATTTCACTTTACCTGAGTCTGCAAGAGTAAGTAGGACTCAGCCAGATGAGGAAGGAAGGAACAGCATACTGGGCAAAGTATCAGCAGCTACAAAAGCATGGAGGTGAGTGAGCATGAGCTTCTAGAAAATGCAAAGTTGAAACTGCTGACATGTATGTGGGGTAAATGTTGGGTGTGGGTGAGAGAGAATGTGGGAGGCCAGGTAAGGGATCAGACCATGAAGAATCTTATGCACTATGCTAAATAGTTCAGATTTTAACCTTGGTGTTAAAAGGATTTTTTTTAAACAAATAACATAATTATATCTTAGGAAGATCATTTTAGCCATAAGAGAGAAGTAAGAAACTGACATAGAGGAAAACCAGTAATATTTTATTGGTTTAATTCAGAATAGAAATAATGAGTCCTGAACAGTCAAGGGCAGGTATATGAAGAAAGGGAACTAATTTAAGAGACAATGAGAAGATAGAATCAATAGATCTTTTTTTTTTTAAGATTTTATTTATTTATTTGACAGAGAGAGACAAAGCCAGCGAGAGAGGGAACACAAGCAAGGGGAGCAGAAGTGGAGCAGGGAGCCCGACGTGGGGCTCGATCCCAGGACCCTGAGATCACGCCCTGGGCTGAAGGCAGACGTTTAACGACTGAGCCACCAGGTGCCCCAGAATCAATAGATCTTAATGATCAATAAGCATGGTCAGTCAGGGAAGTCTAGAATAATTCCAAAGTTTAAAATTTATAATTGACTTATAGGGAATTTTTCAAAGGGGCTAATAATGATGGGGAAAATGATGAACTGAGACACTTGGGAGTTTCAGATGTCAGAGACTACCCAGATAAAGATGTCCAAAAAAGTAATAGCATTGAGAAGGCCCTAAGATCAGGAGAAAGTTCATCTTAGAGATATAAATCACCTATATCTCTAAAGACTTTCTTCTGGGATTCATCAGAATCAGAATAGGGATAGTAGGCAAAGCTATGGATTTGAACAAGAAAGTGCACAAGAAAAGAAACCAGCAAAGGAGAGAAAATACACTATATAAACATTTAAAAGACATTAAGAAAAATAACCTTTAAAGAAGACAATGAAGGATTGATTGCCAAGGGGAAAAATGACAGCCTGATTCAACACTTAACAAATGTTTTTTAGGTCCTAACCATGCATCAAGTACTGTTTTAAGACAATAACTGGAAAAAGAATCAGACAAAAATGATGTTACAGATACCAGGGAAAGAAATATTTCTAAAGACAATGTTCAGCCACGTCAAAATAAAATAAGGATTCAAAACATCACAGGTATAAGTATTTTGGGTGGTGGTTGGTGGTTAATATATTGTTAGAGAAGTTAATGTTTATAACAACTCAATTGTATTAAATACTGACATAGGCTCCAAGAACACTGATATTGATATCAGATGAGAAAAGCAGTAAAATTCAAAAATTAAAACAATGATAAATCTGCACTCCACTAAAGAAACCTAAGTCAACCTAATATCCTAATGTCATTAGTCATTTAAACACAGTAATGGAATTTGTTTAAAAATACATAGTGTAACAATAGGGGAAATACAGATTAACATGGGAAAAACTATAATTAGGATGGTAATAAGCTCCACAAAATCATCAAATTAGAAAAAGCAGAAAGCAAATTATAAGTGTTTGTTAAATGTTTCTCCTAAGTCACTAACTGCAAACAAATGAGAGAAAATAATTATTGCAAGTAATTATTTTAACTATCCATTCCCACTCCATCTCTTCAAGTATAGCTTTTTTTTTTTTTCTCCAAAATGTGGGCTCTCATTAGTATGTTCAAAAAGAAGACTGATATGGTCAGTTAAGAAGCATCCATCAAAAAATACACGAGACTATCTTTAAACCATACTGCAAACTAGAAATATAAAAGTTACATCTTAGTAAATCTAGTGTCTCTGGCTAATGGTAGCAAAAGTGTGTGAAGCAGGCAGGATTACAAAGAAAAGAAACAGTAGACGGTAAGAAATAACACAGGATTTGGAGACTTATATAGTCACCAGAGACAGGAAATCAAAATCCTAGATCTAACCCGTACAATTGAACGTATTATGGAGATAGCCATGGTAGCATCAAAAGTCCTAGCCATACGCTTACTGACCTTGTAAAATGTGACAAATGATTTTACCAGTTATCACCTGTAAAATTAGGAGAGTATTTTCCCTATTTTATGTTTTGTTACACTTATGAAGTGGCACCATTATGTTTAACAAGCACACAGAAGCGGGCCTGGCTGAAAGTGAGGGGCCTGTCACAGAGGCTTGCCTTTCCCTACCTGTTGCCTGCTGCTTCAGGAAAGGTACCTGGTAGGATCCAGGACCCACATGCTCCTCAGTGCTGCCACCTTCAGCCAATCTAAGCAAGCGTGGAGCTCGATCATACATAATTGTGGGAAGGAGGGACCGGGCGGGCGAAGCCGCAGCTGAAAAAGGGTAAAAACAAAGAGACTAGAGGTGTGGAGCAAAAGGAAGCTGACGACAGTATGAAGAGGGTCGAGCCGAACTTAAATAAATGGACGAGCTACCATAGAGGCTATGTCCCACCTGCTCATTGGGGTCAGATTTCTCCTAAGTCAATTTATAGCCCCGCGGTAAAGTGAAAAGGAGCGCGACCAGGGATAAGATATCCCGCACAACCATCCGTTCACCAGGCGAGCGCAGAGAGGCTCCACCAAGAAAGGAGATTAAAAAGTAGGCGCCAGTCCCTTACTTCCGGCCTTCCCTCCGCCCATTTCTCTCCGCCCCGGAAGTCTCTAGGAGCGAGGGGTCGAAGTGCTCCTCCCGGCCAAGCGCTCGGAGCATGCGTACTGTGCTGCGGGCGTCCCGCCTCGTTCCGCCCTGCGCTCCCCGTGTTCCTGAACGATAGAGCGGGAGAGATTTGGGAGTTCTGTTGCGGCGCCACCAGATTTAAGTTTTGTGCTCGTGGAAAAGCTCTAGAAAACACGTTAGAAGAGGTTAGAGCCCGCTTGACTATGATCCCTTTCTGCTATAAACCAGTTAGAGTGGCAGGGAAGACACTAGCAAAAACTGTGAAAGAAAAAAACATTCTCTCCAAGCGGAGCCTCGGTTCTGCGAGCTCAGCGCCCAATCCTACTACAACTACGTTCGCACCCACAGAGGAGAAAACACCTCTGACTCTATCGTACAGATACTCCAAACTACGAAGAGAATCTCAGGAAGTGGTGGTAACAAGAAACAGGGACCCGAGGAAGGAGACGAAAAGCTCACCAACGGAAGCAATGTAAAGGGCAGGTAACAGAAAGCAGTGCATGTTGTCCACATGCCAGGCTCCTTACACTGTTGAATACAAAGCAAGGGCTTGAAAAAGCCCAGTCCACCCCCACCCTCACCCCCGAACCAATGAGTCTCTTAAACTCAGGCAAAAGGAACCTGGCTTGTGCAAAGGTCTTAAGGAGTCTGTCAGAATCCACCTTAAAGTGGTCTCTGGCTTTTTTTTTTTTCCCCAGCAAGAATCCCGCCCACGTTCTAATCACCCTTAAAGGCTTAAATAAATAACTGCCTTGACCATGCCTCACCCCCAAATGAGCTACAGTATTTACCTTGTATCTACTACAGATTTTTACAGTATTTATATTCTGTAGAACATGATTCGATACCCAATTCCGTTGGTCATTTATTGTGACAATTGTTCCATATAGGTTAGAATACTCGCCAAGGCTATATGCTTCTCAAGGATATATCTGTAATACGTTTTTCTTCTTCCTACTCGGTAGCTAGCTGAATATTTACTTAAAAAAACACATATTGGGAAAAATATATATATATATATTGGCATATACTATAGACTGCTGCTAGCCTATGGGGATACAAAGATACAACAAAGTTCAGCCTCAGGCATTCTTTTTTTTTTTTTTAAGATTTTATTTATTTATTTGACAGAGATAGAGACAGCCAGTGAGAGAGGGAATACAAACAGGGGGAGTGGGAGAGGAAGAAGCAGGCTCATAGCAGAGGAGCCTGATGTGGGGCTCGATCCCATAACGCCGGGATCACGCCCTGAGCTGAAGGCAGACGCTTAACTGCTGTGCCACCCAGGCGCCCCTAGGCATTCTTTATGGAATAGAGAAAGAGATGTGTATTAGCCATAAAATGAGGTGACAAGAGAGATGTATAAAATAAAAAAATATTGCAGGACTTTGGAACCCACCTCTTCTTACTAAGAATTTAGATGCTGATCAGTAATCCTTTCTCGTTGACTTCATTTTTCCTTGCATGCTTGCAGAAAGCCTCATAGTTTTTTCAAAGTTATTTAAACCTTATTTTCCCAAGCTTCCACAGATAGCCGTTGAGATATAGAACACATGTACTATTATATTTTATGATATAGTATGAAAAGAGTCACAGAGACAAAAAGAGAAAAATCTGTGCTTTGGAGGATGATCCAGTGGTGCTGTAAATTAGCTTTCTATTGGTGGACATTCCTTAGGGACTTCATTTTTCCTTGACCCAAACAAGAATAGAAACCCAAAGCAAATTCAGGTCTAGGCCATCCTTGTAGCAGTCACTGGTGCAGACTGACAACCTCCTGGCTATTCATGTCTGTTGTGGCCTTGATTACTCTTTCCTTGAATAGATTTGGGTTTGAGATTGGAAATGGAAGTGATAAAGCAGGGTTTATCTGCTTTTAGTCTGATTTGATTTCTGCCAGTGAGCCTAATCTAATTTAGACAGAAGGAGTTCTTCATAAGGTCTATCCTAGCTCATTTGCAGATCTCTAAACAGGACTTTGTGACCTTAAGACCTTTGTACCAGCTACAAACAGTGTTTTTCTGTCTTGCCTGCCTCCTCAGTGCATGTTCTTTTCTCAAGGACCTCATAGAACGGTAGCTGATGCATGGTAGGACTCTAAATGTTGCTGGTCTTGCGGCCATATCCTTTCTAAATAACACACCTTTGTCTTTAAATAAAGGTACAACCTCTACACTCTTTATAATTTTGTAATACCCGAGTCTCTCAGAATCTCCATTCTTAACACAGAGTCTTTAAAAAGTTTTTAGTGTGAAAATCCTTCCTCTATTTCCTTGATCACTGTGGCTGTTCTTTCTACCAGCTATTATTTCCTTCTTATGGTTCAGTAACAAATATGGCACACCATATTTCAGAATTGGAAAATCTTTTTAAATGAGAACAGTGAATCTTTTTCATTCTCTCTCATTGTAGTAAATATTTCCTGAAGAGTTCAGAATGAATGTGCTGCAGAGAAAAATACATTAACACAGAATTATAATTACATATAAAGACAAAATAAAGAATTTGGCTCAGTATTTCTCACTTCCTGCAAAATAGTTTTAATGCTAATTATCCACCCTATACAACTATTTCCATGGTATTAGTAAGAAATGGAACCTATGTTTGAACTAAGATTTATTTGACTACAAAATTTGGGTACTTTCCATTCCTCCATGTTAGCTACTGCTAGAATAAACTTTAAAATGAAGTTTGAATAAATCAGATTGATTCTTTATCAAATATGTTAGCTGCAGTGAAGAACTCCATAGTCACCGATTTTTCCTTATAACATTCTGTGGATTACATTGATAGCAGGCGATATCTGGAGTATTGCATGAGGTGGAATTCTGCCTTCAATAGCTTTAAATACTTTATAAATACTACAAAACTGAATTGGTTTGAAAACTAATTTCTTCAGCCCATTATGATTTGGTTTTCCATTGTTTTGCTTGTTGTAAAAATAAAAATTAAATAATGGTAATACATCACTCGGCATGTGTTATACAACAGAATGTACTTTGTCAATGTTATTAGAGGTCACGTTGTAAGGTGATATGCATTCAAGTTAAAATGGTAAAAATACTTATATAATCCTTTGAAGCTTACAAAGTGTATTTTATGTTCAGTATTTTGTTTAATATAAATTTATGTCTCTATTTTATTTTGGTTTTTTTTTTTAAGATTTTTTTTTATTTATTTATTCGACAGAGATAGAGACAGCCAGCGAGAGAGGGAACACAAGCAGGGGGAGAGGGAGAGGAAGAAGCAGGCTCATAGCAGAGGAGCCTGACGTGGGGCTCGATCCCATAACACCGGGATCACGCCCTAAGCCGAAGGCAGACGCTTAACCGCAGTGCCAGGCAGACGCTTAACCGCCGTGCCACCCAGGCGCCCCTAAATTTATGTCTCTAAACTGCAGACTTCATATGATTCTAAAATATCAAAATTTCATAAAATGTGTTTAAAAAGTATACCATGTTATCAGTGACCACCTAATTTTTTTCACTTACATTCATTGAGCATCTATTATATGCTAGCACTGTGTGAAGCACCTTATATGAATAATCGAAATCATTTCTCGTATAACTCATGAGGTAGGTTCTATTAATATCTTTATTAGTATGTTGAAAGCCATTAAATTTCTCACCCAATATCACATAGTTAATGAATAATGAAGCTGGATTTCAAGCTAGTAAGTTTAACTCTAGACTTGTTATCTTCTCTTTTTTTTTTTTTTTTTTTTTGGAAGCATGCTACAATGTGGGGCTTGAACTCATGACCCTGAGCTCGAAACCTGAGCTGATATCAAGAGTTGGACGCTTAACTGACTGAGTCCCCCAGACCCCCTCTAGATCTGTTTTCATAGCCATTATAAGGGACATGTCCCCAGCTATGCTCTACTTTCACACCCAATAATTTTTTCCTCAGTTCTTATTTGAGATTGGCTGTATGTTTGTTAATTCATCTAAAAAAGAAAGTCTGGAGGTAGTCTTTCAGGAGTGATATGGTGGCTCCTTGATGGCAGGGAACCAGAATGCTCTATTATCCTGCTACATATCTTGATGTATGCCTCCCAGTCTGAGCTGAGCTCATGGTCTAAAAATTATCTGCTAGAGCTCCAGCCATTATAAGCAGCAGGAAGAGAAAATACAAGTATTCCCCCCTCCCTGTCAAGGAGACTTCCCAGAAGTAACACATAGAAACTACGTGCTTACATTTCATTAGCCCAAACTATGTCAAGAAGCACATAAAGCTATAAAAGAGGCTGGGAAACATAGCCTATCTCTGGGTATCAGGTTCTATTACTAAGGAGAAGGGAGTCCGTGTGAAGAGAAACACATCTCAGTTTTTTCCACAATCACCCTTTTGGGAAATCTCCTTCCTTGGTGTCCAAGGTACCATAGTTTCCAGGTGCTCATTATACTTTTCCTGAACAGCACCTACTGTCTCCTCTAATTTTTTTTTTCTCTCATTTTTCTTTCTCTCCCATTGTCTTCTCTCTTTCTCCCTTGGTAATCATTCATTCTCAAACCATATATCCTCTTTGAGATTCAGGCATTTCCAGGTGTTTGCTCAACACTTAAATATAAGTGATCCACCATCACTTCAAATTAAATATTCTCAAACCTTAATTCATTTTTTCTCTGGAAGACGTGATCATACTCCTAATCTTCTGTTTCTCTTCAGAAGAGCAATATCTTCCCATACATAAGGCTTAAAACCTCTTAGACTATTTCTATTCTTTGTGCTCCCACATCCAAACAGCTGCCAGTTCCATTGTTTCCACCTGTGATCTTTCTGAAATTCACCCCTCACCACATTCTCGCTGTCATTTTGTTGATGCTCTCAACCCTACTGATGTGGTGTATTCTAACATCTCAAGTGGAATCCCTTTGGTAACCTGTTACAAGTTATCCCACACACTAGTTAGGCTAATTTTCCTAAGTACGGTTTTGAAAATGTCACTCTCAATCTCAGAAATCTCCTATTGCGACTATAAGGTTGGCACTGAGCGTTTCAAACAAGCCAGTCTACCTTCCCATTTCTGTATCTTCCAGCACTCCCCATTCACACAAGTTACATAATGTTCACACAAACCTTGCCATTTTCATTTCTGTGCTTTTGTTCAAGACTTTCTCTCTGCCTGGAAATGCTCTTCCTTCACTTCTTATCTATGAATGTTAAACTGTAGGGAATATCGTTTTTTAATTACAGCATTTAGATAGCACATTTTAAAGAGTACATTTTTAATGTTTGTTGAATATTTTAAAAGGATAGTAAAATATAAAATGAAACACCAGCAGAGCGATATTACTTTTGATACCAGGTTAGTACTTTAAATTTAATGAGAACCCAAATTTGTGAATGTTATGAAACAACGAAAGAATACTGGCTTCTTGAGAAAAAAAAAAAATGAACCATGATTTTAGTAATTATTCATCTCCTAAAAGTTTTCACAGACATCCACATTTGTGGGTAGTTTTTGTTGTTTTTTTTTTAAAAAGTATTGTTCTAAGGGAGCCTGGCTGGCTGGCAGTGGAGCATGCAACTCTTGATCTCAGGGTTGTGGGTTCGAGCCCCACCTTGGGTGTAGAGATTACTTAAAAATAAAATCTTTTTTTTAAAAAAAAGAAATGCTAAGTGAAATAAGTCAAGCAGAGAAGGACAATTATCATATGATTTCTCTCATCTATGGAACATAAGAACTAGGAAGATCGGTAGGGGAAGAAAGGGATAAAGAAAGGGGGGGTAATCAGAAGGGGGAATGAAGCATGAGAGACTATGGACTCTGAGAAACAAACTGAAGGCTTCAGAGGGGAGGGGTGTGGAGGAATGGAATAGACTGGTGATGGGTAGTAAGGAGGGCATGTATTGCATGGTGCACTGGGTGTTATACGCAACTAATGAAGCATCGAACTTTACATCGGAAACCAGTGATGTACTGTATGGTGACTAACATAATATAATAAAAAAAAATTAAAAAAAAAAAAAGAATTGTTCTGGGACACCTGGGTGGCTCAGTTGGTTAAGTTTCTACCTTCGGCTCAGATCTTGATCCCAGGGTCCTGGGATCGAGTCCTACAACAGGCTCCTTGCTCAGCAGGAGCCTGCTTCTCCCTCTGCTTGCCGCTCCCCCTGCTTGTGCACACACTCTGTCTCTCTGACAAAAATAAATGATTTTTTAAAAACTTAAAAAAGTATTGTTCTGAGGGGCACCTGGGTGGCTCAGTCAGTTAGACATCTGCCTTTGGCTCAGGTCATGATCACAGGGTCGTGGCATCAAGCCCCACATTTAGTTCCCTGCTCATCAGGGAGCCTGCTTCTCCCTCTCCCTCTGGCGCTCCCACTGCTTGTGTTCTCTCGTTCTCAAGTGATTAAAAAAATCTTTAAAAAAAAAGTATTCTATCAGATAGAAGGAGACCAATAGGAAAAGTTTGGGAATTAAAGGAGCCAGCTTTTTCAGAGGTAGTACCAAGAATCACAGAGTTTTCTACTTGTTAGAGTGTATTAAGCATATCCATCTGTACTAAAGTACCAATTATTAATATGAAGACATATAAGATCATATGTCTTAGTGAAAACATACTGGGTCAAGAGAAGTAGAAGATGAGCCACAGACTGGGAAAAAATATTTGTGAAAGACACATATGATAAAGCACTATTATTCAAAATATGCAAAGACTCTTAAAACTCAACAATAAGGAAACAAGCAATCCAATTTAAAAAATGGACAAGAGACCTGAAGAAAAAATATATATGAGAAATATATATAAGAAGGAAATATATATAAGAAATATATAAGAAAATATATATCAAAGAAAATATACAGATGGCAAATAAACATATGGCAAGATGTTTGACACCACATGTCATCAGGGAAATGCAAATTAAAACAAGATACTTCTTATGTTGGGTTCTCCAGAGAAACAAAACCAATGAAATATATATACATATGAGGAGAATTATTACAGGAATTGGCTCATGCAGTTATAGAGGCTGAAAAGTCCCACAATCTGCCATCTGCAAGTTGGAGAACCAGGAAAACTGATCATATAATTCAGTCCAAGTCCAAAGGCCTGAAAACCAGGGAAGTCAGTGGTCTAACTCCCAGTCCAAGGTTAAAGGCCTGAGAATTGGGGGCCACTGGTATAAGTCCCAGAGTCTGAAGGCCCATGAATAAGGGGTTCAGATGTCCAAGAGCAGGAGAAGATGGCTATCCCAGCACAAGAAAAGAGAACATTTACATTTAACAAAACTTTGCGTTTTTGTTCCATTCATTCCCCCTGTGGATTGGATGATGCCTGCCCACATTGATGAGGGCAGGTCTTCTTCACTCAGTCTACTGAATCAAATGCTAATGTCTTCTAGAAACACACCACAGGCGAACCCAAAAATAATGTTTTACCAGCTTTCTGAACACTCTATAGACCTGTCAAGTTGGCACGTAAAATTAACCATCATATTACTACACACCTATCAGAATGGCCAAAATCCAGAGTACTGACGATACCAATGCTGACAAGGATGTAGAGCAATAGGACCATTTCTTGTGAGAATGCAAAATGATACACCACCTTGAAAGACAGTTTGGCAGTTTCTTACAAAATTAAACATACTCTTATCATACAATTCAGCAATCATGCTCCTTGGTACTTCCCAAAAGGAGTTGAAAATTAATGTCCACATAAAAACCTACACACTGGGGCGCCTGGGTGGCACAGCGGTTGAGCATCTGCCTTCGGCTCAGGGCGTGATCCCAGCGTTATGGGATCGAGCCCCACATCAGGCTCCTCTGCTATGAGCCTGCTTCTTCCTCTCCCACTCCCCCTGCTTGTGTTCCCCCTCTAGCTGATTGTCTCTATCTCTGTCAAATAAATACATAAATAAATAAATCTTTAAAAACAAAAAAAAACAAAAAAAAAACCTACACACTGATGTTTATAGCAGCTTTATTCTTTGGTTTGGGGAGGGTGGCAGGGAGTCCTTTTTAACTACTTAATGTGATGTGAAAGGTATGATGTGCTGATGCTCCATCATCTCAACAGAGTTCCCAGGAAGGGAAAAGGCTGAATTTTTTTTTTAATTTAAAAAAAAAAAACTTTAAAGAATTCAGCAGGGAGTTGATTACATTGCAGAAACATATCATCCTGTTTTGGGACATGTTAGAAACCTAAACCTTAGAGCTTTGTTTCCTCCACTGCATACAGGTCTGATCATTTCTGGCTAAAAATGGGGATTTGCTGGCATATTTCAGCCAACTTCTTCAGGTCTATATCTGAATACACGATTGTTTCTTTGGTGCCAGCTACAGCAAGGGCCTCCCCCACCACACCAGGATGTTACGACAGTGCTGTGTTCCCAGGCGACATAGGAGGCTTTATCATCCGGAGCAGGAGATACCATGACTACATACGTGTGATTATCTAAACAGCCTGGCCTCACTGAAGCAACTCCCAGTGGACTGGTCCAGAAGTCAAATTAAAAGCTCTGGGATATACCAACAGCTGCCAGGCCCTCTGTATGTAGATTTGTGCAAGCTCCACAAAGCAATGTCATAGCAGATGCCCAAGCCCACTCTGCAATAAGGATTATCAAATGTGGAAAAACTATCACCAGGACTCAATGCTTTAGACTCTTGAAATGTAATTTTCCCAGGAACATCAATGTCAAACAGATGGTGCTTTCTATGCTCTACCAGTAAAATTCCATCAGGCCTAATATGGCACAGGTGTTATATAATCTCCCAGCATCCTCTTCAAGAATGGAACCTCCAATGAGATATATGCTGCACTCCTTTGCTACTTCAGAAAGCTCCTGTGTGGCTTCACCTGGAATTTTCTCTGCATGTTCAGGAAAATATTTCATGCCAAATGGAGAATTAAAGCATTCTGGTAGAGAAACTATTTTGACTCCTTCTGTTGCAGCCTCCCGGACAAGGCCACAAGCTTGAGAGAGGTTATCTGATTTGATGGAAGAAACCTGAAGTTGGATGAGGACCAAATGGAAAGTGGCATGGCTCTCCCAGGGAGCACCATGGGTGGTGCAACAGAGCAGAGGTCTCTGGGTGGAGAGCCCATAGCAGCTTTATTCTTAATTGTTAAGTCTTGAAAGCAAGCAAGACATCTTTCAGTAGGTGAAGGGATATATCCAGTCGATGGAATGTTACTAAGCACCAAAAAGACATGAGCTATCAAGCCATGAAAAACATAAAAGAAACTTAAATGCTTATTACTAAGTGAAAAGGGCCATTCTGAAAAGGCTACATACTGTATGATTCTAAAAAAGGCAAAACTATGAAGAGAAAAGATCAGCTATTACCAGTTGTGGAGTAGGGAGATGAACAGGTGGAGCACAGGATTTTTAGCACAGTGAAAATACTCCGTATAATATTATAATGATGGCTATATGTCATTATACCTTTATCCAAATCCATAGTATATGCAACACCAAGAGTGAACCCTAATGTAAACTATGGACTTTAATGTGTCAATGTAGATTCATCCTCAGTTTAAGAAAAAAAGTGCCATGCCTGTGAATGATGTTGATAATTGGAGAGATTATGTATGTGTGGGAACAGGGGGTACATGTAAAATCTCTGTACCTTCATTTCAATTTTGTTGTAAAACTAAAAACACTCTTAAAAAGTAAGTCTTTTAAAAAAAAAAAGGATATGAGAAAAAAAATTGGATAATCAGCTGATGATACCCAATTACCCCACTGTACTGTCATTATGATTCTTACATATGTAAAATGATGCTCAATAAATGTTTATTAAATTAAATAAAATTTCCAGGAATTTCAGTGAAATAATATGGTGTTTAAAAAGTTAATTGAGGGGCACCTGGGTGGCTCAGTTGTTGAGCATCTGCCTTCGGCTCAGGGCCTGATCCCAGGGACCTGGGATCGAGCCCCACATCAGGCTCCTCTGCTGGGAGCCTGCTTCTTCCTCTCCCACTCCCCCTGCCTGTGTTCCCTCTCTCGCTGGCTGTCTCTCTCTGTCAAATAAATAAATAAAACCTTGAAAAAAAAAAGTTAATTGAAAGAATGAGTCTTACACAGGGAATCTAGGAATATAGTAACTTAAATATGACCTCTTTCCCTTCAACTACGAACTTTAATATATCTTTACACTCTCTTAAATAAAACCATTTCTGAGGTCTCTGGGCAGCCAGGGACAGGTAAAGGCTTGGGTTCTATGAATGTTCTAGTAGAGAAAATAGAATAAAGGCTTCCTTCCACATGAGATAGGCATCATCTTCCACCACTTCCAAGATTTCTATCACTGAAGGTGCCTGTGGGGTGCCACCTGACCCCAGTAAGCTAACAAATAAAGATATAATACATCTAATACATCTATATAATAGATATATAATAGATTTAATACATCTGTATAATCATCTAAAATGATATTCAGAGAGAAGATCTTGTCAAAATAAACAGAATTCAGACCACTTTCTATAGGTGCTAACAGAGACAGATGACCGCTAATAAAATAATAAGAAGGTTAAGTATAGCACAGGAAAGAGAATCTTAAGCTAAACATATGATTTCCCAGCTGAACAATTACATAGATTAATTCAAAGAAAGGTTAGTCAATGTTGAGACCTAAATGAGCTCGAGAGACCAAATGGAAGAAATATGTCAAAACAGAGAACAAAAAAATATAAAAATACAGAAATTTAGAGGAACAGATAAGAGACCTGGAAGATAGATCCAGAAGAATGAATATGCAAATAATAGGCAATCTTTTTTTTTTTTTAATAACAGGCATTCTGAAAGCAGAAAAGATAATTGGGGCATGGGAGGAAGAAAAGAAAAAGAATCCTCAGAATAAGACTTGAGCCTCTTTAGATTGGAAGGACGAAGATTGAGTTGGTATTAATGAAAAATAGCAGACATCTGGATATAGTCGAAAAATTCTTATGGAAGAGACAGAATAAGTTACTTATAAACGGAAAGGATCAGAATGAAATTAGAACTCTCATTTTCAACACTGTAACATCATAGACAAAGGAAAAACATACGCAGATGACTAAGGGTAAAAAAGTGGATGGAAACCAAAAGAGCCTATGCCCAGTAATAATTTGTTCATGTGTCAGGGCATAAGTAAGACTGTGGATGTGTGAGAATTTAGCAAGATGCTATTTGTTATTCACACATAGCAAATGAAGAGACTCATGAAATGGCTTTAACCAAAAAGAAATTATCTATATAAAATTATATGAAAAGCCTCAAGGTAATGTATTTTCTTTACACAATAAAGAGGAGAGGAAATAATGTTTGTCAATGAACATTTTCTGTAAATATATCATAATTATATTTAAATATTAATACACAATAACAGCCTGACCAACTACAACTGTTTGTATATGTTCTAAGTAAGGACTCTAGGAACTAAGATGACATAGCTGATGAAAAACTAATTTGCAGTCTGACAAATTATATAGAAAAAAACAGGAATTTGGGGGATCTAGAGGAAGAGGTAACACAAAGTGTCGTGGGGGGCATGGCTGATGAGAAAGAGAAGGAAAGAATAAAGAAAATGAAAATATTCTAGAGGCTTCATCTTACCTTGGAGAGAGACCAAGAGAAAAATAGAATGTTTTAGTAAGAAAAATGACTATCTTGTTTTCAAGTAATAGTGAAGAAATGTGTCTGATTTGGAGCACAGGAAAAGAGAGGTAACCAATAATAGAATGAAAATCTTATAATAGAACTTCCACATTACCAAAAAAAAAAAAATGGAATAAGTAATCACTAATACAAGCCAGCATAAATGCATAAAAGAAAAAAACAATGTAACATAAATAATAAAAATTAAGTTAAATAAAAGAAAATCAAGCATATGATCATTGCAGTAAGTGTAAAGCATTAAATTCTCCCACCAAAGATAGAGATAATCAGATTTAAAAATCTCATAGATGCTACTATTTCCAAGAATCAGTAAAACACATTGACAGTAAAGGATTGGGAAAATGATACCAGGGAAACTCAGACCCTGTTAAAGAAATAACCAACTATGGGAGATTTACGGTTAAAAGTACCAAACAAGACTAAGAGAGATACCAGCTAGTGATAAAAATGAAGTTTATGTATACTGTACACTTTAAACTTATACAGTGCTGCATGTCAATTATAGCTCAAAAAAACCGGGGGAGAAAACCAAGTTTATGAAGATGATACAATAGTAGCAAAACCGTATGCATCAGATATTACAGCTGTTACATAAGGCAGAAGCTCTTAGAAATGGAAGAACTTGATCAAAACACAGTAATATTGGACATGTCAGTGCACCTCTTTCAGAATTGAATAGATGGAAAATAAGTTGTGAAAAATAAAATCATTAGACTTGATATACAAAACCTTCTATTTGACCACAAAGAAGCCTAAACAAATTTTAAAATACAAAGTTATCATGAAATACCAGGTATTTTATATAGATATTCCCTCCCTAAAGGAGAAGGAATATTCCTTAAATGTTGAACTTAACCAACTTCTCTCAAAGAGGAACAAAGAAAAAAAGAAACAGGGAAAAAAAGGAAAATCTTGAAACAAAGAAAAAAGAATAAATACAGTGGAAAAATCTGACAAATGCCACCACAGCCAGGTGATCAAAATTAATTTCAACACTGATAAGTTGTGTTGGCAGGATGTACCTTTGATATGATGTGATGAAAATAGCACTGTACCCCTATGATCTTCCCCCAAAATTCATAACCACAGTCTAATTATGAGGAAAACAGACAAATGCCAATTGAGGGAAATTCTACAAAATACCTGACCAGTACTCCTCTAAACTGTGGTTGTTATCGAGAACAAGGAAAGTCTGAGAAACTGTCACAGCCAAAAGAAACCGAAGGAGATACAACAACTAAGAGCAATGTAGTATCCTAGATGAGATCCTGGAATAGATAAAGGATACTAGGTAAAAACTAAAGAAATCCAAATAAAGTATGGATTGGTACATACCAATGTCTCCATATTGGCTCATTATTATACAAATATATCATGCAAATAAAAGATGTCAATAAGGGAAATTGGGTGTGGGATATAAAGAGGTATCTCTGTACTTCACACTTTTGGAAAGACCCTAAAGTTAAATGGGGAAAACATCATACAAATATCAATTCTCACAAAATTATTATGTAATCTTACACAATTTTAATTAGAATCCCAGTTGATTTTTTGATATAATAAATGTGGCTGAATAGAGAATATAAAAGAAGGAGAACGGTGAGGAATAACTCCCATTACCAAATATTAGAAGATACAGTAGTTATAAACTACTATAATTAAATTAGTGTGCTACTGGCCTAGAAATAGACAAATCAAGAGAACTAAAGAAAAATTCCAGAAATGTTTCCCAGTATATGTAGACATTTAATATAAGACAAATATATTTTAAGTAAGAAATGAACTATTTAATAAATTCTGCTAACACAACAGACTACCCAATTTATAAGAAAATAGAATTTACCCCTATAATGCACATTTAAAAAAATAATTTCCAGATGTTTTAAGATGTAAATGTAATAAAATGAAACAAATTCATGCATAGAAATCTAAAAAATTATGGGCAAGGGAGAGCTTAACCCCTAGAGACAGAAACTAAGAGAAAAGATAGTTACTACATGAAAATATCAAAATTTCGAAGGAAATGTGAGGAAAGGCATATTGGAGTGAAGTAAAATATCACTGTTTTAGTCACCAGAATGGCAAAGATTTAAAAGACCAATAAAACCTATCTTCTAAGAAATATAATTTCATAATGGGTGATGGAAATGTGAACTATCACTTTGTTTTAAAACTATCTGTGGATATGCCATAGCTATCCCATAAAAATTAAATACTCTATCATAAAATGATATACATTCATGCATACTTATATCCATATATTTAAACAAATTTATTTTTGTACTGTGTAAAATGTCAACAACAAAAAAGTAAATGAAATACCTATTAATAAGGGGAATAACTCAGTCATGTCACCATGAAATACTACACAGACAGTTTAAAGATTGAATTAAAGTCATTCCAGTTACTTGGCATGATTTCCATGAGGTATTGTTGGGAAGCGCAAGATTCAGAAAAATATACGGGACACCACATAAGTAAAACCAAGAATTACCTCCTCCCGCCCCAAAACCCCTCTTTAAGTATTAAATGTACTTGTGCATATATATTCGTGTATATGATTATATAAGCATGGAGAAAATATGAAAAGATGCATGTTTGGGCATTAATAGATTTCCTAAAATGGGGAGAAAATGTGGGTGAAGGAGGAGAAGAATGAGGAAGAAATAGATAATGATCACATTTATTCATTGTTTATAAAATGAGGGAAATGTTTCAGGATCATGTAATAAAATTTAATGTATGAAACTTTGGTTGAAAGATACAAAACAGGGAAAGAAAGCAGGCAGAGCTGTGAAATGTTTTTATTTTAATGCCATGAATGAGGTAAAGCAAGAACGTGGTGAAAGGTAAATCAGGTAGTGTTTGCAGTAAAGGTTGCAACACACGTGCATACACCTTTTGGGCTCCTTTGCGAAATATGTTATCATCCCACCTGATTCAAACGTCACTGTGATAAAAAAAAAAAAAAAAAACCCAATGCCGAATAAGGTAAACAGGTATTGGAGGCCGTGCTATATGTGGTCTAGTGAGGTCCCTCAGGGCGAAGATGTTCAGAGGCAGTTGGAGAGGTTTTACTACAAAAATGTAGAGTCATGAAATTAAGTCATGTAAAAATGGGTTAAATGAAGTTTGCACACTGAGGAGTTTTTCAGGAAGGGACAGATAACATGTTTCTATTACTAACTTTGACCAAAATCAGTCTGCATAATAAATCATCTGCCAGAAAGCGGTGGCAATTATTCATTCTTCTTTTTATTTTTTTAATGTTTTTTTTATTATATTATGTTAGTCACATCCCTGGTTTCTGATGTAAAGTTCGATGCTTCATTAGTTGCGTATAACACCCAGTGCACCATGCAACATATGCCCTCCTTACTACCCATCACCAGGCTATCCCATTCCCCCACCCCCCTCCCTTCTGAAGCCCTCAGTTTGTTTCTCAGAGTCCATAGTCTCTCAGTTAATTCCTCTTTCTGATTACCCCCCCTTTCTTTATCCCTTTCTTCCCCTACCGATCTTCCTAGTTCTTATGTTCCATAGATGAGAGAAATCATATGATAATTGTCTTTCTCTGCTTGACTTATTTCACTTAGCATTATCTCCTCCAGTGCCGTCCATGTTGCAGCAAATGTTCAGAACTCTTTCTTTCTGATAGCTGAGTAATATGCCATTGTATATATGGACCACACTTCTTAATCCAGTCATCTGTTGAAGGGCATCTTGGTTCCTTCCACGATTTAGCTATTGTGGACAATGCAGCTATGAACATTGGGGTGCATATGGCCCTTCTCTTCACTACATCTGTATCTTTGGGGTAAATACCCTGTAGTGCAATGGCTTCTGATACTCTGAAAATTGGGTTTGAGATCGAGGCAGATGCTGCCACCTGATCCTTAGGTTACTCTCCCTGTCCTTATGGTGGGTTACTCTGGGCTGAGTCCTCCTAGAATGGATAGTGCCAGCTAACAATTTACTGATAATATGCTTTTAATGGTCTGAAAATAGGGCAAACAATACCAGATGCAGTACTTTTGTTTAAAAAAGTGTGAATGAAATGGTATGGTATTTAACTTTTTCTTCTAAGAAAGTAAAATGAAGGCTAAATGAAGTCTTTTTCTCTATGATGTGTGCTTTTTAAAGATTGGAAATCAGTAAATTTTGACACTTCTCATCATTTAAAATCAGTACATTAAAAATGGAAACTACATGGTATTGAGGTCAAAATCTCACCTGGCTCAACTTATAAATTGTTAATAAAAAATTTAAGAATATATTTATATGGCATTTTTAAAAACCTGCTGTCTTGCATAATGGTCCCAAAGGAGCTTATTATAGTTTTAGAAGATTCTCCATTGTTAGAATTCTATCTCAGCACTGTACGGTGTTTTACTAACGATATGTAGCTATATTCTTCTATTATATATGCAGACCATGTTAAATTGATTTGCAGTTCTCATTCACTAAGTAAATCTTCTGATTAAAATCTCAGTACTTTAAAAATAATTACCTCTTAACGTTGAATATTACTCAACCTTAAAAAAGGAAGTCCTGTAAAATGTTAGAACATGGGTGATACTGGAGGACATTAATCTAAGTGAAATAAGCCAGTCACAAAAAGACAAACACTATATGATACCATTTTTATGAGGTAGTCAAATTTATAGAAACAGTCTCACGTAGTCAAATTTATAGAAACAGAAAGAAGAATGGTGGCTTCCAGGGACTGATGGAGGAGGAAATGGGGAGTTGTTTATGGATATAGAGATCTGTTTGGAAAGATGAAAGTGTTCTGGAGATCCTTTGCACAACAACATTAATATACTTAACATTACTGAACTTTAAAAAAATGGTTAAGATGGTAAATTTTATGTGGTGTTTTTTTACCACCACTAAAAATAAAAAGTAAGGTAATGATCTTAAATTATATGAGTTCTTGTGAAATCTCAAATGTGTTTTATGAAATATGCTTTCTTCTCATGGTTGAAATATAAAGGATTTGTTGACAACCTGTCTTCACCGGGTGAAGGAAGATTCTACTCAAGCCCAGTAAATAAGGTAACAAGTATTTATTAATTCCCTATTATGAACAAGATATTGAGAGGTATGCAACACATTTTCATAGATATCTACATAGATGTAGATATAGATAAGGTTGTTGATGCAAGTCCTAAAAGCATTAATAAAGTGGCAATTCAAGATACAAAAAATGTCAAGAAAATAATAGAAGTCACAAGATGGTGTATGATCAATAGTTAAGTGAAAGTTACTAGAGAAAAGAAATCTTTAGCCTAATTGGACAGGCATAATAACTAACACAAGTGATCGGCATATGTCCCACATGTACAGGTGGGTAGTTCAAGAAATTTTTCCTGATGTATTTGTGGTTGAAAGGAATTGATATTCCTTATGTCATTATGTTTCTATACAACTATTCTATAAGGTTCCTGAATTTACCTTTCTTTGCTTCTCCACTGCCCTTTTTTAGCATACGAAAATTAAGCCTCTAAAAGTAATCAGGTAATTCCAAATTCACACAAATCCAAACCCAGATAAATGTGACTCCAAAGCTTTCTGTCAATTAATTTCATCTACCAGGACACTAAAATATAATCTTTCATTTTTTTCTACCTTCTCCCTCACCTTTCCCCCGTTTATTCTAATACAACTGATGACACCTCTTTTCCCCTCTTACCAAACCACGCACCAGCACACAAACACACAACTCTGCCTTCCCCCAGTTCTCAGGATAGGGCCTGAGGTGGCAATATATCAGACAGGGAAAAGGTATGGAAGGGGTGAAGAATCTTTAAGCCCCAATCTTCAAGATTGTCCCTTTCACCACCAACCACCAAGAATCTTAGTATTTGTGCTGTCTCTTCTGATTCCTACTCTCCGCTAATACATACACTCTGCAGAGAACGTCATGCTAGACGCAGTAAACAAATCTGAGGAAATGCTTGGAATGACCACACCAATTCCCAGGATTCACTAGAATTCTTTACTGTGCCTGGAATACACTCTTCCAGTAACATGTGTCCTAAATTTATTTTCATTTTTGTATTCATATTTTTTATCTCTAATATTTAGGGGTTGGAAAAATAGATTTCTAAACTCATTTTTAATCTGTATATTTAAGATTCTGGAAGCTGAAAAATGAATTTTAAAAAAACAAGGCACTAGATGGCACAATTTCACCAATTTATGCTAATAGTCATTCATCCTCTAATTCACAAATAAAATAATTTAGCTTTATAAATAGTTACATCTAAATAATTTAACAGAAAACCTATGTAACAATAGAGAAGAGCTCCTGAAAATATAATGTTTCCACTATACCATGTCTTATGGTCTTATTTATGAACATAGTAACCAGAATTCTAGCATTGGATGAATAATTTAAGTAACCCAGAAAAAATAATCATCTCTCTATAGTGACATGCATCAAAAACCTATGGATGTTAAACATTAATGTCTACCAATGTTCATTTTTACAGTATTTCTAATATATAATAAAACACTATAATAAAGTGGGCTAATAATTCCACTGACATTGAATACTTAAAATCAGGTGCTAGTGAATTTTTCTTACTTCACTGCTTTCCTTAAGCTAATTATATCCAGTTAGGACCTTTGCTTCCTCGTACCTAAAAATGAACAAATTCATCCAGAAACAGTAGAAAATGACTAAGGCCTACCCAATTTAGCAGCCAGTTGACCTTTTATTTGCTAAAAGCACCATATTTATAGCGAAAGTCCCAGATCTAACTATGTTTTCACTACTACTTCATTTCCTAAAATTGTTCATATTTCACAAAGTTTATCAGCTCTTGAGCTGTATCTTGACATACAAGACAGTGCATCAGTCAAATAGGCAGAATATATACCTCACCTGGACCGTCTCCCGACCGTGGCTCAGGCTGTTGGAGAAGTCTTGCCTGATTACATAGTGAATACCTGTGCCAGGAGGTGCAGTCAACTGTGGTAAATTCTTATGTAAGGGACTCTAATCAGGAAATGTCTCTACTTATTCTTGCCTAATGAAAAGTTTTCCTCTTAGAGGAAAGTCATCACCATGGGCAAAGGAAACAGCCTCTGGAGGATCACGTATGAAAAGGGAAGTAGAGAAAATGACATCTACATTGTTAGCTAGACTCTCCTAGGCTACACTATGCATTAAGAGAGTAAATATAGCCAGAGTGCCCTTACATTTCAACAAACTAGGCAGAGCAGTGTGGCGGATGGGCTGAGGGAGTGAGAAAACAAGAACTTGGATAATTACTAGAGAGGAGCTCTCGAACCAATACTGGAGATCCTTCAAAGTTAATGATTCCATAAATAGCTCATCAACAGTAATGCTAAGTGGATAGTGATTTCTTACAGAATGTTTTCCCCAGACATCAAAGGTTACTTACGTATAACAGCTGAACAAATATCAACACTATATCTGCCAAATTCTACTACATGTTTTACATAAAGACCTGAAAGACATTCCAAATCTGTACCCATAACACTGTCGCCATCCATCAGCCCAAGAGGTTAATGAGCCATCTTTTCTGAAGATAGTTTGCTTTGATAGGATAGGAAAGACAGACTCTGTTCTTTTTGTTCTTAAATGCTAAGCTTCACTTCAAAAACTTTTTTTCTCCTCCCCTAAAATAATGTTTAACTGATATCCTAACCAACGTGTACTATGCATTATGATAAATACAGAGGAAAATAGAGTACTAACAGGATAAACTGTTCTTTGTAAGAAAAATATGTATATTGTAGAGAGAATATATGAGTCCATTTGGCACTTCTCAAGAGAAGCATTATAATGTGAGTACATAGTGGAGTACATTGTGGTTTATTCCCCAACATATCCATTCCACCCCAGAAAACTATCTGAGCAAATTATGGTAATTCATTCCCCCTTGGCTATAATTAGTTCAGAAAAGGGTGTGTGACCCAACTGTAGCTACTATAGACATAATTCTAAAATGGGCCCTTGAAGATGCCTTACCCTAATCCCTGAAGCCTATGAATAGAGAGAGATGTCACTTGCATGCTTATGTTCTGTTATTTGACACAGTTAGTCTCAAGATAGAGAAATTATTCTGGGTAGGCCTAAAATTTAATCATACAAGCCCTAAAAAGCAGAGAGGTTTCTTCAGCTGATGGCAAAAAAGAAAGAGAGATTCAAAGCATGAGAAGGATTGAAGGGAACCACTTGATGAGGAATGCAGACAGCCCCAAATTGCTCAGATCAACCCCTAACTAACAGCAAGTGAGGAAATGAGGACCTCAGTCTTCTTACCACAGGGAACTGGATTTTGTGAACCTTGAAAGTGAATTTTTTCCTCAAATCCCCCAGAAAGAAGCCCAGGCCAGCCTACAACTGGACATCAGCCTCATGAGGTTCTAAACAGAGAGCCCAGGAGAGCCTATCCAGACTTCTGTCCTACAGAACTATGAGATAATAAATGAGTGTTGCTATTAGCTACTAAGTTTGTGGTAATTTGTTATGACAGCAATCGAAAACTAATCCAGTGGCCAAAGGGTTGTAAAATATAGTCTGCTAGTGATTCTGAGGAAGTTGTACTTCTATGAAAGAGCCATAGGACAAAATGGTGTCTCTTCTTTTTTTGAATGTTACTGTGCCTGGACCTAATGGCTAGAACTGACTTGTGGATGTATAGAATTATTTTGTTGAAATTCCTAAAACTAAATCACCCTCACTGTCACAGAATAAATTTACTTGGTAATAATGTATAGGACATAAGCATATTAGAAAATGGAGTAAACCTAGGTCCTCAAGCTACAGAAGAGACTAAACTTGGAGCCCACTCTACCTCTAGAATAACTGATATGTGAGATAATTTCTTTTGTTGTTTAAGCCAGTTTGAGGGAGGGTTCTGTTACAGACAAAATATTCCAACTGATAGACTTATTAATATAAAACTAGAGTTACATCTGGAGACCCAGTGTTAGGTAAAAGAACACTGGACACTGAAATGAGAAACTTAAGATAACATATACCCACCTGTAGTTGCCAACTTATTTAATTTCTCATACATTTATGAAAGTATTTAACTTTCTCCCCTTTTTAATCCATCTATCTAATGAAATAGAAAACATTCAAAAGAAGATTATATGGAAGATATTTCTGTAATGACACAAAAAATTTATACCTAATATCTATACATATTGTTGAGTAATTTAAAGTTTGATCAATAAAAGTGATACTTTATTATCATGTTGTGAAATACCAAAACATTGCCAATACTCAGGAATTTGTAACTAGTTAGTTATCTAAGTATGAAAAGAAAGATCAGGCTTGAGATAGAGATTTGAAAGTCAGCATATGAGAGATAATTGAAACCATGTTAATGGCCACCCAACATAAGAAGACAAAAAGAGAAAAAACAATGCCTGAAGATAGGAAAAACCCTCAGAAACAACCCAGATTAAAGACCTGTAGGCAAAAGAGGATCCTGTGAAGGAAAATAATAAAATTGGTTGGGCATATGTGATTAAAATCAGAATAAATAATGTCAGGAAAGCCAAGAGCATAGAGGATAGAGCTTTGAGAACTGTTTGTCCAACAATCAGAAGTAAGTAAGAGAGATTCAGTAAGATAAAGACTGAAATGGATCCGCTGAATTTGGCACTTGTAATGCGTTATTTATTTCAGTAAAGATAATCTCAGTCATGGGGTGAAGAACGTAGGGGATAAGAAGAAGCCAGATTGCTGTGAGTTGAGCAGTGGGGAGGACACTTCATCTCCTGAGACAGGAAAGAAGGAAATAAGGATGAATGCAGATGTTTATCACAATGGAAATATGCAAATGCAGACACATGGAAATAATAGAACAGCAGGGTACCTAAACTCAAGTGAAATAATTACAAGGAGGAGCAATGTTCAAGAGATTTCCTAAACACCATCTTACACAATCAGAATATTGATGTCCAGAATATGATACCAACCTCAATGCAGCTATAAGTAAAACAATAATTTACTTTCTGCAAATGTCAGTACAGAGTGCTACTGGGGGTGGTCTCTAAAGAATTTGGATATTGGGTGAATGAATTAGATTGTCCTCAAAGAATGGAACTATGTACTTACATATAATTCATTTATAGGCAAAGTCACCTGAAAGACAGAACTCTTGTCAAGTCTGCAAGAGTTGATGTACCTTCTTGAATATATTAGCATGGCTAATGAAAGAATGTATCCATAAAAAAGGGAAGGAAGTATTGATGGGGTATGGAAGTAAAGAAAAAGGGAATCACCCAGGCAAAGTCACCTAAATGCAGGGATGAATATGTTTGTCCTGCTGGCAGGGCTATTCCTGGTGGGAAAACCAATAGAGAAAATATATGCACAATAATTATCATAATTCAGCCTGTAGATGGAGTACCATGGGAATTAAGAGGAAAAGGAGATTATTTCTAATTGACCAATGATCTGAGCACTGAGGCAGAGAGGAATGAAATAAATGTTGTTGGGTATATGGAAGAATTTGCTTCTGTTTCGTGATTTTTTCATTTCCGAGTGTTTTGTTTTCTCAACCAAGTTACCATGTTCTTTCTGGTCAGGGACTCACAGTAAGATCATAATTAAAACAAACAAACAAACAAACTCTCAACATCACTTACTCTAGAGCAGGATTACAATTAAACTCCGACAGGAATACCAGCAAATAGGTAGAATATATTCTTTCCCATGACCTCCATGGGAATTTCTGTCAACTTGGCTTTCATATGGAATAATATCAAAGCTCTTACTTCTGGGGGTACCTGGCTGGCTTGGTGGGTAGAGCATGCAACTCTTGATCTCAGGTTCATGAGCTTGAGCCCCACGATGGATGTAGGGATTATTTGGGAGGGGGAAAAAAAAAAGCTCTTCTGATTTTCACAGCAGGCTTACAAAGGAGGCACAGCTCATGTCATTATTGCTAAGTTGAGATCTTAAGGCCATGGAAAGAAGTAGCAAATGATTAGGCCAAAGTTATATGAACTGTGAAATCAAAGACCCAGCACAAAGGTAGGACAGGACAATCTTCTTTTATCAGTCAAATATTTGTTGAGGACCTCCTGAATGCTAGGTCTCATTTTGGGCACTAGAGAAGCAGAGACATGAGAACACACCATCCTTAGTGTCAAGCACATGTCAGTCTAGTGCAGAGATAGATGAACTACAGCCCCCAGGCCATACCCAGTCCACTGCCTGTTTTTATGAATAAAGTTTTATTGTAACAGCCACACTCATTCATTTTCATATTATTGATGAATGCTTTCCAGCTACAACAGCAGAGCTGGATAGTTACAAAAGAAACCATATAGTCTTCAAAAGGATATATATATATATTACAATTTTTCTGGACTATTTGAAAAAGTTGTAGACATCATGCCCCTTTACCCCTAAATGCTTCAGTATATATTTCCTACCAAGGTAATTTACTCACATAACCACAATAAAATGATCAAAATCAGGAAATGTAGGAGCACCTGAGTGGTACAATCACTTCAGGGTCCGACTCTTAGTTTTGGCTCAGGTCATGATCTCAGGGTCATGAGATTGAGCCCTGTGTCGGGCTCCATGCTCAGTTCAGAGTCTGCTTAAGTTTCTCTCTCCCTCTCCATCTGCCACTCCCCTCCATGGTCTCTCTCTCTCTCTCCCTCTCTCTCTCAAATAAATAAATAAATAAATAAATAAATAAATATTTTTTTTAAAAATCAGGAAATTTAACATTGAGCAATATTATTTAAATTTAAATCTTATCAGTTCTTATTTATGGAAAAAAAACAACGAACGAATGAGAAAGAAAGAAAAGAAAGAAAGAGAAAGAAAGAAAGAGAAAGAAAGAAAGAAAAAGAAAAAAAGAAAAAAAAATCTGGTGCAGGATCCAGTCTGGGTCACACTTTACGTTTAGTGTTTATGTCCCTTTTATTTCCTTTAATCTAAAATGACTCATTAGTCTTCGTGATACTGAAATTTTTTGAAGAGTACAGGGCAGTTATTTGTCCCCACATTAGATTCATCTGATGATTAGATTTAGGTTATACATTTTTGACAGGAAAACTATAAATGTGATATTGTGTTCTTATCAGTATTTCACATCACACCGCATATGATGTTGACTTTTCCCACTATTGGTGATGTTAACTTTGATTGCTCAGTTAAGGTGATGTTTGCCAAGTTTCTCCATTATAAAATCATTAGTTTTCCTTTTGTAATTAATTGGTAATTTTTGATTAGATACTTTGAGACCATGTAGATATTCTATTCTTTATCTATGGGATAGTTTTAGTACCCAAAAGTGATTCATACCTGAATTAATTGTCACCTAATAATAGATTTTTTATTTTCCATTGGAAAGGAATAAGTCAAAAAGGCAATGGGCAGAGACTCCTTAATAGTATTATCTGCCTCTGATAGACAGTTGAGCTAAGAACTTCAGGTACATTTCAGACAAAAAAAATGAAAATTAAGTTGGAGACTTTAAAGGAAATAAACATTTCAAATGTGTTAGAACCTGCTGCTGTTATAGCTATCTGGCCATTAATGAGAAAAGGCCCACATACTAGTTTAGAATAATTATAATTCATTAAATAGTTAAACTCTACTAAAAGAAAAACTTACATGTACATCCTTGGCTAGTGGATATTTCTCAAGCAAATCAAAGAAAACAGAAAGAAATGTTAAGACCAAACATTCAACTTAACATGCTCTTAGCCTTAAGCTTTATCAAAAAGAAAAAAATATAGTGACACAGGTAGAGGGCCAGCATGAATTGAACCCAGATTGAGAAGAGACTCATCCATGGTTTGTGCACAGAAAGAAAAGGAGGATGTTGTGGGTGAGGGAAAATCTTTTCTTCTACACATCTTAGTTTCTCCAGCTGGGGTCCTATAAATTAGACTGGCCAAAGACAGATTAACAAGAGAGAAACAAGCAGGAGGTTATTAACATGTGCATTATGTATATACCCATGGGAGTACTCAGTGATGAGCAACCCAAATGATTGGTTGGAACTTGAGTTTAAATACCAACAAAGAAAAAGGCGTTTGGGGTTTTTGAGAAGTGGAGACAAGTTATGTGAAAGTGACTAAGAAAAGTATGGTAAACAGGGATTGTTTGGTGTGATTTGTTATGCAGATTTAAAAGAAAAAATTTCCTTTATAAATGTAATTTCCTTTAAAATAAGAAAATATGTGTCCTATTTTTAGAGCATTTTCTGTATCTGCTAGTTTTCAATGGCCTTTACTTCAAAATAATCCATATGCCAAAGAGGTATATTTTATGGTGGCATATTTGGGTACCCCTCAATATCTATAATGGACCACGAATTCTACTGGTTCTTGCAAAAGTGGAAACCAGAATCCATCTCAAGCTGCCGGAACCTAGTTTTGCAAATAGAGTTGGATGTTCTTTACTACCTTCCCTCCATGAGATGGGCAGCAAAGAACACACCTACGGAGTTCTTCAGGTCACACCCATTATATTAAGTAAAGCATGGTGCTAGAAAACTATAAAGGATTGACACAAATGAAAAGACTTGGAGAAAATTTAGGGATAATTATTACTCAAATTTTTTTCAATTTGTTTTTATTGTGGTAAAATACATATGATATAAAATTTACCATATTAATTATTTTTAAGTGTACAGTTCAGTGCTATTAGACACGTTCATAATGTTGCACAACCATTACCACTGTCTATTTATAGAACTCTTTTCATCCTGTAAATCTAAAACTCTATACCCATTGAAAAATAACTCTCCATTTGCTCCTTCCATTAGGGCCCAGAAATCACCATTTTACTTTCTGTCCCTATGGTTTTGACTACTCTAAGTACCTCATGTAAGTAAAATCATATATTATTGTCTTTTTGTGACTGGCTTATTTTATTTAGCACAATGTCCTCAAGGTTAATCCATGTTGTAGCATGTGTCAGAATGTCCTTCCTTTTTAAGGTTGAATAATATTTAATTGTATATTATATGACATTTTCTTATCCATTCATCGATTGATGGACACATGTGTTGCTTCCACATTGTAGCTATTGTGAATAATGCTGCTATGAACATGGGTATACAAATATCTCTTTGAGATCCTGTTTCTAATTCTTTTGGGTATATTCCTAGAAGTAAAATTGCTAGATCATACAGTAATTCTATTTTTAACTCTTTGAGGATCATCATACTGTTTCCACAGGGGTTGTCCCATTTTAGACTTCTACCAATAATTAACCAGGGTTCCAGTTTCTTCAAATCTTTGTTTGTTTTTGTTTGTTTGTTTGTTTGTTTAAAGTAGGCTCCATGCTCAGTGTGGATTCCAACGTGGGGTTGTGATCTCACAACTCTGAGATCAAGACCCGAGCTGAGATTAAGAGCCATGCTTAATCAACTGAGCCAACCAGGCACCCCCCAGTTTCTTCAAATCTTAACAGCCATATAGTGGGTTTGAGATGCAATCTCACTGTAGTTTTGACTTGCATTTCCCTAATGATTGGAGATGTTGAGCATCTTTTCATATGCTTATTGTCTATTTGTAATCTTTCTTGGAGAGATGTCTATTCAATTCTTTGCTCATTTTTTAATTGGGTTGGTTTGTTATTACTGAACTCTAGGAGTTCTCTATGTGGTCTGGATATTAATTCCTTATCAGATATATGATTTTAGATACTTTCTCCTATTCTGTGGGTTTCCTTTTTACTCTTTGATGCACAATTTTTAAAAACTTTACAAAGTTCTATTTGTCTATTTTTTCTTTTGTTTCCTGGTATTTTGGTGTCCTATCCAAGAAATCATTGCCAAATCCAATACTGTGAAGCTTTTGCCTTATGTTTTCTTCTAAGAGTTTTTTAGTTTTCAATTTTACATTGAGATCTTTGATCCATTTTAAGTTAAATTTTGTGTATCATGTTAGGTAAGGGTCCAACTTCATTCTTTTGCATGGATATCCAGTTTTACCAGCACCATTTGTTGGAAAGACTGTCCTTCCATTGAATGATCTTGGCACCCTTGTCAAGAATCATTGAATCATATATAAGAGGTTTTATTTCTGGGATCTCTATTCTATTTCATTGATAATTATGTATGTCTTTATGCCAGAACCACACTGCTTGGATTACTGTTACTTTATAATAAGTTTTGAAATCAAGAAATGTGAATTCCCCAACTTCGTTCTCCTTTTTCTTTTCTTTTTTTTTTAAAAGATGTATTTATTTATTTATTGGAGAGACAGGGAGAGAGAGAAAGCATGAGTGGGAGGGGCAGTGGGAGAGGGAGAGAGAATCTCGAGCAGACTGTGTTGAGCATGGGACCCAACATGGGGCTTGGTCTCACAACCCTGAGATCACAGCCTGAGCTGATACCAAGAGTCAGTTGCTTAACCAACTGTGCCAACCAGGTGCCCCTTTGTTCTCCTTTCTCAAGATTGTTTTGGCTATTTGGGGTCCCTTGAGATTACAAATGAATTTTGGGATGGGTTTTTCTATTTCTGCAAAAAAAACGTTGTCGGAGTTTTGATAGGGATTGCATTGAATTTGTAGATTTCTTTGGGTGGTATTGACATCTTAAGAATATAAGTCCTCCAATACATGAACATGGGATGTGTTTGCATTTATTTATGTCTCTTTAATTTCTTTCAGTGATGTTGTATAGTTGTCATTATACAAATCTTTCATATTCTTTTTTTTTTAAGATTTTATTTATTTATTCGACAGAGATAGAGACAGCCAGCAAGAGAGGGAACACAAGCAGGGGGAGTGGGAGAGGAAGAAGCAGGCTCATAGTGGAGGAGCCTGATGTGGGGCTCGATCCCATAACGCCGGTATCACGCCCTAAGCCGAAGGCAGACGCTTAACCACTGTGCCACCCAAGCGCCCCAGACAAATCTTTCATATTCTTAGTTAATTCCTAAGTATTTTATTCTTTTTGATGTTATTATAAATGGATTTGTTTTTCATAATTTCCTTTTCAGATTATTCATTGTCAATGCATAGAAATGCCGCTTATTTTTGTGTGTTGATATTATCCTGCTACTTTGTTGAATTTATTAGCTCTAACAGTTTTTTTTTGTGGAATCTTTAGTTTTCTGCATAAAGATTATATCATCTGCAGGGGCACCTGGGTGGCACAGTGGTTGAGCGTCTGCCTTTGGCTCAGGGCGTGATCCCAGCATTGTGGGATTGAGCCCCACATCAGGCTCCTCCGCTATGAGCCTGCTTCTTCCTCTCCCACTCCCCCTGCTTGTGTTCCCTCTTTCACTGGCTGTCTCTCTCTGTCTGTAGAATAAATAAATAAAATCTTTAAAAAAAAAGATTATATCATCTGCAGAGATAATTTTATTTCTTCCTTTTTAATTTGGATGCCTTTTATTACTTTTTCTTGCCTAATTTTTCTGGTTAAAACTTTTGATACAATTACTCATAGTTTTAAAGAAGTTTTGTAACTTCATAAATTCTTCGTTGCTTGTTAAAGGCTTAATTTATTTTGTTTTGTTTTGTTTTTCAGACCTTGTAGTTAATTAAGCAATCTTAAGAGCTGGAGGCAGTGCTGGGGGTAAAAAAGGTAAAGGTATTTTAGATATTGTTTATAGCCATCAATCAAAGTACACCCTCACATGTGCTCAGGAAATCTCAAATAAGCAATTTTTCTGCAATGATCTTTTTGACCACACCCATAAAGTCAACTCATAATCCAGTATAAGGAAGCATTATATTTCAAAATAACTTGTAGGATGGGAATTAACAGTCACAGAGTGTATAATCTGTGACCTGGTACCATATAATCTTTAGAAGAATCATGTAAGGTTTTCATTTACAGAAGAGAAAACTAAAGTTCAAAAAGATTGATGATAAATGTGTGACTTATAAGTCACAGGGCCAAGATAAAAGCCCAGTTCTGAATCTAGAATCCTTTTCACCATGCTATAGTACTTATGTATTACTTTTATACTTGTAAGTATTCATTTGAGAACAACAGAAGAAATGACTAAGTCAAAATAATTCATAAAGTGATTTTTAAATGCTTTTTTGCATATCTTTCAAATTTGAGTTTTGGTTGTAAGAATTTTTGGTTCATGAAAAGAAATTGTTTCATACACCACTGCAATGGTACTACTAATAGCTATTAGATATTACAAATAGTTATGTCTAGTATTGCTGTAGAAAACACAGTCGCTTCTCTAGAGGAAAGGCATTTAACAGAAGAAATTCATTTGAGGGAATTCCCAAACACTATGGAGGCATCGAACTCACAGTAACTACACAGATATAAACACTAAAGAATAATAAAACTAAAATAAGACGTGTGCTATGGTAATGGGATTATGTATGATTTCACTTTCTTTTAACAAAGAAAAGTCATTTGTTACTATTACCGTGTTTATTTTATAATAAATAAACAACAGGGAGAAAAATGCTTCAATAGAATTTGCTTATGAATTGTTCTTCCAGCCCTTATTAAAAAAATTATCTTTGTAAGCCTTGGAACTAAATGAATTCTGGGTGAACTTACTCCATTTCTTAGAATTAATTTTTGGACTCTTTTTACAATGCAAATCTTTCAGTCTATGTTGAGTCAGTAAATTCTGTCTCCTAGGCAACTTTGTGTAAATCAAAACTGAAGGTCAGACTAAAATTAATGCATTACATTAAAGTAAAATAGGATTGCTTTGCATTTCAATTGGCACTATTTGGTTTTGTGTGTTTGAATGTCCCTATTACCACTGTTGCTTAATTCTAGGTAGTTTGAATCTATTGTACATTTTAGGTCTAAGACATTTTATGAAAGAAAAATTAAATTTTAAAAATTAAACAATAGTTAAACAAAAGAATTAATCCAGTGATAAATTTTCATCTTCATTAGTAATGAAAGTCATTGACATCCAATCAGCAATGAAATAATTTGGCTCACCTATCAAATGAGCAGATTTAGAAAATAATACTCAGTACCAGTAACTTTACAGAGAAATGTTTCCTATTTTGGCTCCAATCTCTGCAGCCTCCTAATTCAGGTCTTCATTATCTCCTACCTGGACAATCTCAATAGCACCCTTTTAACTTGTCTGCCTGATCCTAGTCTTGCATTTCTTAAGTCCAGTCTCCACACTATAGCCTGAGAAATCTATTTAAAATATAATTCTAACCATCTTATTGCCTGTGTTTCTCAGCGTCTCATTTTCCAAGGTAGAATAGTTAATGATGTACAGTATCTGTAAAGAAATTGCTAAATGAGCAGTTGCTGTTCAGTGTTGCGATGGTAAGCACACACAATAAAAAACTTACAAAGTCTAAGATTTGTTCCTCTGACAGCCACAGAAAACCAAGTTAGAATTATGTTTGCTTCGTAAGCATGGAATTAGAATAGGGACCTGGTTGTACAACTCAGATAGTTAAAGGAATCAGGTTTAAAAACTTGGAGCTCTTACGTTCCCAGCCATTTTCATCAGTAGGAGCATTCTCTGCCTGGACACAGCTTTATATGGATATTAGCACCTTTTCATTTCTGGATTCCATATTCTGTACTCCAAAAAGAACTTACCTTTCTATTTATGTAGGGGAGGCAAAACTACTTCTATACCCTCCTAGGGTCTCCAACAGAACAGGACATAAATTGAGAGAAGACAAATTAACAGAAGAAAAACATATAAATTTTGTTTTCATATGTATATGGTATTCTTCATTGGAAAATTAAAACCCCAAAAGCTGTTAGGCCTAAGTGCTTACATACTAGGTTAAACAAAGTGTAGTGCTGTGGAAAAATATCTAAAATATATGGGGAAACCAAAGGAAGATAGTGTTATTTTGACAAGACTTGTTTGTACAGACTCTTCTCAGCCTTGACCCCCTGTCTCTGGTGGTAAGAATTCTTTTCCTCCAGATGCAGGAAAGAGCATCTTTTGCATAGGATTTTTCTCTCCTGTTTTCAGGGAGAAAAGGCGAGGTCATAGTGCCACTTGCACCTATTGTTTTTCGAGTATCTTCACCTCAAAATAGTTAATATGCCAAGTCAGCATATTTGGGGAAGGCATGTTCTGAGCCCCTTCATTTACATCATCTCTCTAAATAAGGTATAATACCACTGCTTAGGGTTTAACTTATTAAACTTTAATCAGATTATAAACTTGCTTCTCGAGATTGCACTGAGGTTATTTTTTTTTTAAGATTTTAATTATTTGAGAGAGAGAGAGAGCACAAGCCAGGGGGGGAGGGACAGAGGGAGAGGGAGAGGCAAGACTCCCTGCAGAGCAGGAAGCCTGATGCGGGGCTCCATCCCAACACCCCAAGGTCGTGACCTGAGCCCAAAGCAGATGCTTAAGTGACTGAGCCACCCAGATGCCCCACATCTAGGTTATTTTTGTTAGAATTGGAGGCATTCCCAACCTCTTTAGACCTATAGTTCTATACAGTCTCCAGGTTTATTACTATAAAGTCACTAATTTAAGCAAGTATTTGAATACCTATTCTATGCCAAGCACTTTTTGATGTTTTGGAAATAACCTATGACCTAGACAGACACTACTCTTATTTTTTTGAAAAATACCATAGGAGTAGTTTTCCCAGGGGGCAATCTTACTTTAATTATTGTTAAGTTCTTGGGTGACCTCTCACTATTATCACTATTTCCAAAAATAGATCACTGGGAAGTTTATTAAAACTTTAAATAATCATTTTGTATCATAAACAATCACCTCCCAATTATCTATCATATGTTGGCTTTTCTTAAAATGTAGCACTGAAGATGAGCCCAAGTTTTCCATTCCCCTTAAATTTAACAGTAGATAATTTTAGATAACATGTAGAATAATAGACTTTGTCTTTAATTCATGTTAAAGAGTTTGAATTAGGGGCACAGAATTTGAAAATTGTCATTAAATTATTTGCTACATTCATGCACTTCTCTCATTCTTCCCTCACCTGACAGTGTTGAACTTTTACCTGAGCCTGTGTTTTGAGCAGCAATGGGTAAGAAATCCTTGTGCCTATTTGTGTTCCTGAAAATGACTGTCCTCAAATCATACCCTGGCCTCACATCGTCCAAGATTCTTTGTTCTTCCTCATAACTGCCATATTGCAGATGACTTGTTTACCTGAAGCTATAAAACCCCAGGTCCCTCCTTTTTCTTTGAGACATTCCTCATTAATAAATTTTCTCTTTGATAGAATCATCCTCAAGCAATCATCTCTTGAATTGTCCAGGGCACTTTGTCTTTTACACACCAAATCATAATGCTCAGTGCTGCCTTAACACAAAATTCCCTGGGTTTTTATGATAATTATATGATTTAATATTTGTGTAGCATTTTAAACGGTGTCAGAAATCTCATATATGTTCAACAATGTATTAACTATAATGCCTATATCATCTATTACTATTATTAGTATTTAATTGTTGTTAACTACTAATCAATGTTAGAGAAAAAATATTATTCAAATTGTTAAAGAAAAAAATTATTCATGACACTTGTTTAAGATACTAAGGCAGACCTTATTCAAAGTGGACCATTGCAGTGGTATAGGGACAATGCAATGGGTCTTGCAGCAGGGGAGAGAGATTGGACTCAACTCCCAATATAGCATGGGCAACTGAAAATTTATAGCCAAGGGGAGCTCATTACTAAGAGGAAACATTAGAGGTAAGAGGGAGTAGGATGGGATTCTGGCTAAACTGACCTAATAGGATTCTTGCTAAAGGCAGGCCAGGATGATCAGACATCACCTGGGGGGATGATGACAGATGAGAAAACCTATTAGAAATTGAGGGTGATCAGATATGGAAGATAAGCAATTCTAGTAAAACTGATTTATCAAGGTTCTCCCTAAATTTGGACGATGCTGAGAGAGTCACTGAAGTCCAAAATTCAGGCCTAGTTGAAAAAAAGTTCAAGAGAGCCTGAGTAGAGTTTGGTCAAGGAAAAAAATCTTTGTCATCAGGAAAGGAGTCTAGGAAAAAAATCTTATCTATAAATTTGATTGTAGTGCTGCAATCTGACCTAAAGTGCCTAGAATAACAGTAAAATGTCAAGAGGGGAGTTACAGGGGGAACAGCAAGGCTGAGAGAACTGGTATTCTCCTGGATTCCCAATCCAACTTCCAGACAATAGAGTAAGCAATTCCCTTCCAGTCTCATCACTTGAAAAGTATATCCTCGGTCTAAATCCCCTTCACTACCTCACAGAATCACAGTTCTCATGCAGCAGAGACCTCTTCCTTCTTCAACACCTTCAGCCTAAAACAGTTCATCCTTCCTCTGCACCAATCTCCTCTACATCCTAAGGTACTTTGACAACTCTGTTCCTTTTTCTTTTTTTCCGTGACTCTGTAGACCTCCCATTTCCATTCCATCAACCAGGCACTTAACATAATTTTGCTTTGATCTTCTCAATTACAAAAATCTGAGAACCCTCAGATACTTTTTTTTTATTATTATCTTATGTTAATCACCATACAGTACATCCCCGGATTCCGATGTAAAGTTTGATGC
>NC_048228.1:31349208-31422148 GCF_002007445.2 Ailuropoda melanoleuca | reverse complement strand
AGTCTGGTGTCTCGCGGGTGCTGACCACGAGTCCGCCTGCTCCCCCGTGCAGGTGGCCCTCCAGCCGCCAGTCGCCAGCTNACCCCGCGCACGCTCCCGGAGCTCCCAGTCTCAGCCTCGATCCAGTGAGCACACCGGAGCTCCGGAGCTCCGTGAGATGCTTGGTGGCGCACGCTCCGGGCTCACGGACTCAGTCTGCTGTTTCCAGAGTGCGGATCCGCGGTCCGCCCGCTCCCCGGTGCAGGTGGCCCGCCAGCCGCCCTGAGCACGCGCTCCTGGAGCTCGCGTTCTAAGTCTGCTGTCTCGCGGGTGCCGTCTGCGAGTCCGCCTGCTCCCCCGTGCAGGTGGCCCGCCAACCGCCAGCCGTCCCGCGCATGCGCTCCCGGAGCTCCCGTTCTCAGTCTGCTGTCTCAAGCGTGCGGGTCCGCGGTCTGTCCGCTCCCCCGTTCAGGTGGCTACCGCTTCCCGGCGCCCTGACACGGTGGCTCCCTCCCCCTTCTGTTTAGCTTCCGATATCTGTGCGTGGTTTCACGGCTCCCCGCTTCGTACCTCGATACTCAGCGCTGGAGATGTTCATTTGTAGAGATCCAGATGAATCTTCCCTGCATCTCAGGCTGATTCCGTGGATGTTCCTGCTGGTCTGGTACCTATCCAGCTCAACTCAGGGGACCGGCTGACAAAGGGGTCCCCTACTCCTCCACCATCTTTGGACCACCCCTCAGTTACTTTAAATCAGAAATGCCTCTCTTGTAACAGAATTTATTTTTTGCATGTCACATTTCCATTTTCACGTTATAGAGGCTAACTTGCTTTTTACCTTCCGCATGACTTTCAGTTACCTAACCATTCTCTTTCTCAAGTCAAAAGGACCTCCTTGCCTCCCAACACTCTCTTCAAACTCCAGTGTATCGGGGATGTGTTCAGCTTTAGGGAACAGAAAATGCAACTTAAAGTGGCTTGAATCAATTCTTTGAGAGCTATAAATATTTAAAAGTAAGCTGAAATAGTGATCATTTAATCCTGGGAGTAGGCACTTAAGTTGTGAAAGATTGTATCCTGTTCTAAGTAGCTTTGTCCATTTACTTTCATGTAGCATATGGATATTATCATTTCCTTGGGTGCCAAGACATGGAAAAGGATGGGAAGCACTGACTTAAAGGAGTGGAGGTTTACTGTCTCACCTGACACAAGTGCTGGGAGAGGCGGTTCCAGGCTGGTGCTATGGTTCAACAAAGCCATTGGACACCAAGGCTCTTTCTACCTTCTTGCTCTACCATCCTTACCATGCTATCATTTGTCCTCTTTCTTGTTGCCTTACAGTACCAAATGATATCAGTGCCTCCAGGCCTCAAAAACACAAAGCAGACCAAAAAAAGAGCAGAGAAGTAGTGATACCAGATCACATCTGCGTATACTTCACTGGCCAGAATCAAGTCATGTGGCCACTTTAGTGTCAATAGAAGCTGTGGAATTTTGAGTTTTTATGTTTCACAGCTGCTGTAATAGGGTCAGATAAGAAGAAGACAGGGAGGTGGGTGGAATGGGTGTTATATGAGCCAATCAATCTAAAATATCTGACACACCACGTTTCTAAGATCACAATGTTTAATATAGCTTTCCCTATCAGAAGTCCAATAACCTAGGGGCACTTGGGTGGCTCAGTCATTAAGCGTCTGCCTTCGGCTCAGGGCATGATCTCAGAGTCCTGGGATTGAGCCCCACATCTGGCTCTTTTGCTGGGAGCCTGCTTCTTCCTCTCCCACTCCCCCTGCTTGTGTTCCCTCTCTCGCTTCCTGTCTCTCTCTCTGTCAAATAAAATAAATAAAAATCTTTAAAAAAAAAAAAAAAGAAGTCCAATAACCTAGGTTTTCCTAATCATGCAGTAGACCTATGGTATCTCACCCAATCCTGAATCTTCCCCAGTGTCTGCTTCTAGACTCCTGTTGAACATCAGGGTGATGCTGAAGGAAGAATGAGGCCAGTTGAAATCTGAACCTTGTTGCAGCTCAGATTTTCTAACACAATCGCACTTGTGGTTATTGTGGGTCTTTCTTTTAAATGCCCATCCCTTTTCTTCATAAGAATGAAAATACTACCAAATTTGTCTTGTGTCATATCTCATGTCATATATAGGTCAAAATTCCTTTGATGCTATTAATAACAGAGAAGATGAGTTACACACACACACACAAACACATACAATGGAGTATTACTCAGCCACCAAAAAATGAAATCTTACCATTTTCAATGATGTGGATGGAACTAGAAGGTATTACGCTAAGTGAAATAAGTCAATCAGAGAAAGACAATTATCATATGATTTCACCCATATGTGGAACTTAAGAAACAAAACAGAGGATCATAGGGGAAGGGAGGGAAAAATAAAATAAGACAAAATCAGAGAGGGAGACAAATAAGAGACTCTTAACTATAGGAAACAAACTGAGGGTTGCAGGAAAGGAGGTAGGTGGGGGGATGGGGTAACTGGGTGATGGACATTAAGGAGGGCACATGATGTAAAGAGCACTGGGTGTTATATGCAACTGTTGAATTACTAAACTCTACCTCTGAAACTAATAATATACTGTATGTTAATTAATTGAATTTAAATTTTTTAAAAAAAGAAGGTGGGGGAAGATCCTATTAATATGAATAGCAAAAGCAGAAAGAGGAGTGGAGTCTGATCAGGAACCTAGTCAAGTGACAAAATCTTCAAGACTAAAGAGAGGGCTACTGTGAAAATTTAAGTTGAAAGGAACTGACCAAGATTGCAGCTATTTGGCAACAAGGTAAAGAGGCACTACACCCAAATAGAACTATGAGGACGGCATTATGTTCTAACCTACGTTATACTTTAACTTGCTCTTTTTTGAAGGCTTCTGTTCCAGCCCCCAAGAATATGCCACAGGACTCTGAACCCATCACGTGACGGAGTAATTCAACTAAGTACCTCCACTGTAGTTTCTCCTAAATTTATATTTCCTTCCTTGGCATTTCACTTTGTTTCAATCCTACATTTCTAACTATTCACAGAACAGCCCTACTCAGATGTGTATAATGTGCACAAGAACATTACAGTGATGTCTGAAGCAAAATGGAAAATAAAGTCACCTGCATTACTATCCATCCCTATGGGTTAAATTCCAATTTGTAGGGCATAAACTGTGAAAAGCTTCTTGGGCAGATTGTCAGGAAGAAGAAAGGTGCAGGGCACTGGAGCTAGAAGTCTGATGGAATCTTGACATCTTGATTTAGAAGACTAGGAGCTGGAAAAAACTGCCATTTCAAAGCTGCCAATAGTTTTTGTTTCACAAAAACATGATAACACATTTGGGATAAACAACCTCTTTGTTCTGATTAAACCTCTTGAATTTTTTTGTTGTTTAAATATACAGCAAAGACTACAGTTAAAAAAAGAAGAAGGATTTTTCACTTGGTGGACAAGAGTTGAATTTCCAGATTTGGTTCCCTTTAGTGACTGTCTCCCCTGAGTTTAAGTCTCCTTTATACCTGAAGAGGATTGCTTTTCTTGGGAGATGTGAGTTGAGGACATTATTGGTAGAAGATAAGGACCTGGGGCCAGAGGTTGAAGGAACTGTTTATATAAGACACATTCTGAGCCCTGGGTAGGAACAGCGCTGCTTTCAGCTCCAGATGGTGAAATGTGATACAGGGTTGAGGCAGCCTCCTCTGCCCAGAATCTTTCATCAGCTAACACCCCGAGGAATGTCAGCTTTTAGAACCTTAGACCTGGAAACAGCATTCAGTGCTTCCTGGTCTCTCTTGGTCTCTCTTTCTTTTTCTGTCTCTTTCTCTATCTCTCTGTCTCCCTTCTCTCTCTCTGTCTCTGCATCTCTGACTCTGCTATCTCTCCAGTGATTTCATTATCTCCTACTGCAAATAGGCATTCTCCACAAGACAAGAAATAGGACCACTGGCATATGTTTTCACAAACTTCTAACTCTAGTATTCAAAAGCAAGGCTTTCTGTGCTATCTCCATCTAGAACAATCCTCGTGTAATATTGTGACTCGGATCATATGACTTACCTCACCAGAGGGAGAAGTATTCTGATTGACCTGGTTTTAGCCACACGCCTAGAGATAGAAGCTTTGCCACTAGAAGAAAGTATGATGGGAGTTGGCCAGTAATCTGACTGGTGTGCTTGGCAGCTAAAAACAGTAGCTAGCTCTTGCATTATGTGAAAAGCTGAGTAAGATTTATTTCCCAACTCTGGGCATATATCCACTGCTTCAGAGCCCCATCTGTGCTGCCTTGTACTCTCAAGCAAGCCCTTAAGGAAAGACAGAACAGACATGTTGTCCAAAGGCTGGAACACTAGCACAAAGAATGGGACCCAAATATTTGTGAATGAAGGCATGAATGAAAATCCTGAATGCATTATTTCTCAGACCTTTCCTATCATCCACTTTGTTCACCCTGCTTCTTTTCTTCTTGTAATCAGGTCAGGGGACATAGGTAAGAGGAGTGGTCTTGTCTGCCCTGAGTCTTGACTAGACATTAGGGGAAGAAGTTTGCCCTCAAATTCATCTTCAACAACCTGAACTTGAACCATTTAATCCCCATAAGTATGTGAAGTAAGAACCTAAGATCGTGGATTTTTAAATGTGCAAATCAGTCAGCATGAGTGTGATAAAATTTAAACTGCTATAGGATCAGAATAGATTTTAACATTTATCATTTTTTTAAAAAATCAAGAAAATTAATTTTTAGAAAGAGAAACCAGTTTGGCTCTGTAACAGTAATATAATCATACTCACTAAAAGAATTGTTTACAGCAGATTCCTAATTATCATTCAGGACAATAACAATTATGCATTATCATTAATTATCATTCAAATTTACTTTGCAAATTTTTTTCCAGTTTTATTGAGACATAATTGACACATAATATTGTATCAGTTTAAGGTATACAACATAGTGATCTGATATATGTATATACAGTTGACCCTGGGACAACATGAACTTGAACTACAGGAGTCCCCTTATACACAGATATTTTTTCAACAAATGACAGTACAGTACTGTAAATGTATTTTCTCTTTCTTATGATTTTTAATGACATTTTCTTTTTTCTAGCTTACTTTATTACAAGAATACAGTATATAATGCTTACACAAAATATGTGTTAATCAACCGTTTATGTCATCAGTAAGGCTTCCAGTCAAAAGTAGGCTATTAGTTAAGTTTGGGGGAGTCAAAATTTATATGCAGGTTTTTTATTATGCAAGGGTTGGAGCACCACATTGTTCAAGGCTCAACAGTATTATAAAATGATCACAAAAATAGTTTAGTTACCATCCATCACTACACACGGTCATAAATCATTTTTTCAGCTTTCAAATACACATTACAATATTACTAACTATAGTCACCATGCTGTACATTACTTCCCCAGGATTTTTGTGTTATATTCATCTTATAACTGGAAGTTTGTACCTTTTGACCATCTTCATCCACTTTCCCCTCAAGGAGGATATTGGCCTATAATTTTCCTTTCTTGTGGTATCCTTGTCTGGTTTCTGTATCAATGTTATGCTGGCCTCATAAAATAGGCTGGGAAGTGTTTCCTTCTCTTACATTTTTTGGAAGAATTCGAGAAAGACTGTTATTAATTCTTCTTTCACTGTTTGGTAGAATTCATCAGTGAAGCCATCTGGTCCTGGACTTTTCTTTTTTGGAAGGTGTTTGGTTACTGGTTCAGTCTCCTACCATTCAGATTTTCTATTTCTTCATGATTCAGTCCTTGTAGGTTGCACGTTCCTGGGAATTTATCCATTCCTTCTAGGTTATCCAATTTGTTGGATAGTTTGTTCATAGTAGTCTCATGTCCATTTCATTAAGAATTGTTTCTGGAGTTTTATCTTGTTCTTTTGTTTGAAACATATTCCTTTTTTTCTTCATTTTCCTTTACTCTCTGCATTGCCTTCTGTGGATTGCATAAAACATCCACCTCTCCCAGTCTTCATGGAGTATTCTCATGTAAATGATGAACATATTTGTTCAGCTCAGCCTGAACTCTTGGTAGACTCAAACTGTTGTGATTGTACAAGTCATCTTTGTTCTTATTGACTCCCAGTAGCTAAGGATGTGCCAAGATCTGTTGGTGTCCCAAAGGGGAGAATTTCAGTCAGCACCTGGACACTGGCTGTTTGGAAGCTGAACCCTCAGGCAGCATCCTTTAAAGTATCCAAATAGGCCTCCTTCTGGGAAAAACTGGGAAATGGGTATTTTTGTCTACTCTCTCTGTGCTGGTCCCTGGGAGGATAGCCAGTTAAGAACTTTTTCTTTGATTGCTACAGTCCTATGGGGACGCATTAACGTAAGTCCCACCAGCCACCAGAGCCAGGTGATCAAGTGATGTGTCCCCTGGGTGGCATCCACAAAGCCAGGGTACCACATGTGTGCACAAGCTTCTTCCAGGTAGACACCAATCACATAGAACAGGACAGAGGGAGAATGTAGTGATAGTACCCTTAGGCCTCCCTTGTCTCAGGAGAGAATCACAGTCACCCCTAAATGTATGCTAAATTAGAAGGCTGACCCTCAGACAACATCTCTTAAAGTAAATAAAAAGGCCTCTTTCAGGAACAGGGAAAGACTGGGAGATAGGGATTTCTGTCTGCTCCTCTGTACTGAACCCTAGGTGGATAGCCACAGAGAGTTCTTGTGAGGAATTCAAGAACTGTTTCTTTGTTTGCTATAGTCCCATGGGTCACATGGATACCAGCCCCACTAGCTTTCACAGTGGGGTATTTTGGGGGATGGTAACCCAGATGGAAGTTTTAAAAGTTGGGACACTAGATGTTGGGTCCAAACCCTTCACTCCCCAGGGAGAAGCTGGGAGTTGTGAGTTCCCTCCTGATTGTATGTAGCTATTCCAGGAGTGAGGTTAATAGCAAGAGTACGTCTCAGCCTTTCCTACACATTTCCATTTGGGTATTTTCTTCTTCACCCAATGTGTGGGAGTCACTTAGCCAATTTCTGGATTTCTTCCAGAGGGAATTGCTCTGTCTGGAGTGGCAGATTCAGTGTGTCTGGAGGTGAAGTGTCACTGTCTTGGACTGGACCCTTTTGCAAATTCTATGTGCTTGTGTTGCTTACTTCTGAAATCTTGGTTGTCAACATTTGTTGTTCATATTGCATGGTCATCTGCCCACATATTTAAAACAAAACCAAAGAAAGCATTGGTCAATATCTCATCATGAGTGCCTGACTGTTCTCTAATGTTCCATGTATTTCTTTTACTTCCCCAAATAAATTGAATATTTCTTAAGAAGTCTTATGTCTATGATAAGGTAATCCTAGGTTTGAAAATTGACACGATGACTATTGAGAACTCTTGATTGGAGACAAGAAAAGCATTCCTTCAAACCAGTAGTTTTTACGCCTATCAGACTCAACACACTCTCTGAAGAACAAATACTTTAAAATGACCACTATCCCATCTCAAATGTAAGTATTTGGGGGGCACATGCGTGGCACAGCGGTTAAGCGTCTGCCTTCAGCTCAGGGCGTGATCCCGGCGTTATGGGATCGAGCCCCACATCAGGCTCCTCTGCTAGGAGCCTGCTTCTTCCTCTCCCACTCCCCCTGCTTGTGTTCCCTCTCTCGCTGGCTGTCTCTATCTCTGTCAAATAAATAAATAAAATCTTTAAAAAAAATGTAATTATTTGGTGGCATAACCAACAAACAAATAATTTTGGCCCAAAAAGGCTATATAACATCCTCTCTATAATAAGAGAAATAAAATGAATTTTATTTAAAACAAAATTACACATATATCGTTGTTAGAAATGTATGAGCGCAACTAAACAAGAAGACATATAAAGTTCTCTATATTTATTATTTTTAATATACAATATTTAATATTTTTAATATTTTAAAATATACAATATAATTTACTTACCATATAATTTATTTATTTAATATGGCTCTCTCTTTGAAAGCTCTATGAAGGCAAAAAAATCTGTTTTGTTCTCAATGCATAAAGTAATGGCTGACATATGGAAGGTGCACAATAAATATTTGTTGAATAAATGTGACATTTAGGAATGCTTTTGCTTACAAATAAAACAATAGCATAAAGACATTTATTGTTTATGTTATAGGAAAACCTGTGTAGTGTCAGAGATTCTTTGCATTGTCATCATCGAAGTCCCAATGATATCTCCCCTTATTTTAGCACGATGATTGCTGTAGCTGCAAACAATATGTCTTCATACAAAAGAATCTCAAGCAGAAGAAATTGTAACAGAAGAAAAAAAAATCTTCATCTCACTTGTGTCTTTTCAGGATGGTAAATCTTTCCCAAATGTCTATAGTAGACTTCTTCTGAGGTCTCATTGGCCTGAATGACTTCGCACTGTCATTTCTACACAAATTACTGGCAAAAGGGAATTAATAACATAATAAACATACACGCCAATCAAGGTTTATGTCAGGGATTGGACACAATGCTGTCTAAACAAAACTGCAATTTTGTTAACAAAGCATTAGAAGACACGATGTCTCCCTATGTGATATATAGCTAAATAAATACTTTATTATAAATTTATAATAAATGTTAATTTTATTATTAGAATTACCTTTCTATAATAAGCATTATAATAAAGTTATAATAAGGTTACCTTTTTTAAAATTTTAATTCCAGCATAATTAACATACAGTGTATATTAATTTCAAGTCTATAATACAATGATTCAACAACTCTGTACATTACTCAGTGTTCATCATGGTTATTATGCCTTTAATCCCCTTGAACACTTCCATGAGTTACCAGTGGTGGTCACAAGTGCCCTATTGATCTCCATCACCTATTTCACCCATTCCTCCACCCATTTCCCCTTTGTTAACTACTAGTTTGTTCTCTATATTTAAGAATTTTGTTGTCTCTTTTTTCTTCGTTCATTTGTTTTGTTTCTTAAATTCCACATGCAAGTGAAATCATATGGTATTTGTCTCTCTCTGATTGACTTACCTCACTTACCATTACACTCTCTAGGTCTATCTATGTTGTTGCAAATGTCAAGATTTCATTTTTTTATGGCTAAGTAATACTCCATTGTATATGTATACCACTTCTTTATCCATTCATATATTGGTGGACACTTGGGCTTTTCCATATCTTGACTATTGTTAAATAATGCTGCAATAGACATAGGGGTGCATATATCCCTTCAAATTATTGTTTGTAAATACCCAGTATTTAGTTATTACTGGATCATATGGTAGTTCTGGTTTTAACTTTTTGAGGAAACTCCATATTGTTTTCCATGGTGGCTGCACCAGTTTGCATTCCTACCAATAGTGCATGAATGTTCCTTTTTCTTCACATCCTCACCAACACTTGCTGTTTCTTGAGTTTTTTATTTTATCCATTTTGACAGGTGTGAGGTGATATCTCATTGTGTTTTTGATTTGCATTTCCCTGATGATCAGTGATGTTGAGAATCTTTTCATGTGTCTGTTGGCTTCTTTGAGAAATGTCTGTTCAGGTCTTATGCTCATTTTTTAATTGAATTATTTGGTTTTTTTGGTGTTGACTTGTATAAGTTCTTTATATATTTTGGATACTAACCCCTAATCAAATATGTCATTTTCAAATATCCTCTCCCATTTAGAAGGTTGTCTTTTAGTTTTGTTGGTTGTTTCCTGTGCTATGCAGAAGTTCTTATTTTGATGTAGTCCCAATAGTTTATTTTGTTTTTGTTTCCCTTGCCTCAGGAAACATAGGTAGAAAAATGTTCTATGGCTGACATCAGAGAAATGCATCATGCTGTCTTCCAGGATTCTTATAGCTTCAGGTCACACATGTAGGTCCCTAATCAATTTTGAGTTTATTTTAGTGTATGGTGTAAGAAAGTGGTCCAGTTTCATTCTTTTGCATGTAGATGTCCAGTTTTCCCAAAACCATTTTTTGAAGAGAACTCTTTCCCATTGGATATTCTTGCCTCTTTTGTCAAAGATTAATTGACCATATAATTGTGGGTTTATTCCTGGGCTTTGTATTCTGCTCCAATGATCTATGTCTTTTTTTTTTTTTTTTTTTGGCCAGTGCCAAGTTTTGATTATTACAGCTTTGTAATATAACTTGAAGTCTGAAATTGTCATACCACCAGTTTTGTTTTTCTTCTCCTTTTTCTTTTTTAGATGTATTATTTGAGAGAAGAGAAAGAGTGGGGGGAAGGACAGAGGGAGAGAATCTTCAAGAAGACTCCCATTGAGCATGAAGCCTGACTCACAGCTTGATCTCACAACCCTGAGATCATGACCTGAGCTGAAACCAAGAGGTGGACACTTAACTGACAGAGCCAACCAGGTGCCCCTGTTTTTCTTTTTCAAGATTGCTTTGACTATTTGGGGTCTTTTGTGGTTCCATACCACATGTGGTTCCAAATCCTAAGTTTGTTTGTTCCAGCTATGTGAAAAATGCTATTGATATTTTGATAGGTATTGCGTTAAATGAATATGTTGCTTTGGGTAGTATAGACATTTTAAAAATATTAGTTTTTCCAATTCATGAACATGGAATATCTTTCCATTCATTTGTGTTGCCTTTCACAACACAATTTCTTTCATAATTTCTTTCATCAGTGTTTTATAACAGGCCTTTCACCTCTTTGGTTAAGTTTAGTCCTAGGTATGTCATTATTTTTGGTGCAGTTAAATGCAATTGTTTTCATAATTTCTCTTCTTGAAACTTTATTAGTGAATAGAAATCCTATGGATTTCTGTATTTTTATTTTGTATCCTGTGATTTTAATGAATTGACTATCAGTTCTAGTAGTTTTGGGTAGAGTTTTAAGGTTTTCTATATATTGTATCATGTCATCTGCAAATTAATAAGGTTACCTTTTAAAATTTAATATAATTGAATGGGAAAAAATGTCCAGAATGATAGTGTCTCACTTAATGTTGCATTCAGCTGAATGTAAGAGAAACAAGATTAAAATGGATTACCAAAAAGTTTTTTTTTTCTTTTTTTAAAGATTTGTTCATTTACTTGTTTGAGGGAGAGAATGAATGGGAGGGGCAGAGGGAAGGGGAGAGATAATCCCAAGCAGACTCCCCAAAGCAGGGCTCAATCTCACAACCCTGAGATCATGACCTGAGCCAAAACCAAGAGTTGGACGCTCAACCACCTGGTGCCACCTAGGTGCTCCAGGTTGGTTTTTTATTTTCTTCTCCTTCTTACAACAAGAATTCCCCAAATAGGCAGTCTCAAAAACTGTTAAAATGTCTTCAGGATGTCATCAAGGACTGAAGCTTCATTCTGCCTGACTGCATGCAACTTTCTTTCTTTGGACCATAAAATGTTTGTTGTACTCCTAGCATGTTCGGACCCCATGCAGGAAAAAGAGAGAAAAGGGGAAAAGACAGAAGATGATTACCAGGTAGTTGACCCGCTTTCAAACAGTGTCTACCAAGTGATTTCTGGTTATACCTTCTTGGCTGGAACTGGTTCACAGGTCCTCCACTCTCAGGGGAAATGAGTATTTTTACTTGATCCAAACATAAATTTGGGTCTGTTATTAAGAAATGAGGGAGAATAGATATTTTTCAGCTTACTAGTAGTGTCTTCTATTTTGGTCACAAACTATTTTAACAGTGGCTTCCTTCGAGTGGTGAAATTATGGATGAGTCCTATACCTTTTTGTATTGCCTGAATTGTTTTCAATATTTTTTTTAATTGGAAAAAACACAACAAAACGATATTCAGTTTGAAGGGGAAAACAGAAAGTTTGAAGATTTTATTTTATAGGCTGTACCAAAATATCCCCGACATTAACATGCCTGCTTCAAATGATTGTGTCAAAATAGTCTCACTTGACCTTCTCTTGGGGAGTCATGGCTTTGGAAGTTGTTCCCTGTGATCTCCTTATTTGCTACAAATAAAGTTACTTTGCATGAAAAACGAAATATTAAATTAAGTTAAAAACAAAATACTTACTTAATATATAACTTTGGTTATAGACTCTTTGAATCTTAGTGAACTTATCCATAAAATAAAGACATTATAGTCAACTGTCAAAGTTATTGTAAACTTAAATGAAATAATGTATACAAAATATTTAGCACAGTTGTCACTATATGATAACTTTTATTTATTAGTGCTTAGATATAGTAGATAATATAAAATAGTCCTTTTAATTAACTATACAATTTATTGATTTTACTTAGCTGTATCTTTTATATTCGCTTATTTCCACTGAGAATGTTGTAAGTAGGTAACAAGAACCATGCTAAATGTCTTATCTAGATTAAGTCATTTAAACCTCAAAATTACTCATGAAGTATATAGTGTTACTATTGCATTTTACAGATGAAAAAAACTGCAGCTTAGGGAATTTAAGGAAATTGTCCAAGATTATATAGCTAGGATATGGCAAAGCTTACATTTTGACACAGGCAATCTGACCCAAAGTTTTCATCCTTAAATAGTCTACTAAAATACAGATCTAAAATGCCTCAATTTTAAAATTATGAAAACATCATTAGCCTGGTTATAAATCAATTCATCTAAGATATTAGTCTGGTTATTTTAATTTCTGAATCAAGCAAAAAGAACCATAGAATCAGCTGAGTACATTTTTAAATAGCATTCAAATATCACAAACTTGTCATTGTAATTTTTCCTCATGGTGTCACGCTGGTTGATAGTGCTACCTTGAATAATTTCTGAAAATTCTACTCAAATTCTCAAATTCATACTTTTTATAAACATATAAAAATGCAAAATTTTTAAGTTAACTCATGTAATGATTACAACTTGTCTAGGTCAGTCTAAAGACTAAAAACGTAATGAAGAAGAATCAAGCAATCTGTAACAAAAGAGCAATAAAAATAGATATCTTTCTCAGATATTTTACTGACATAACTAATTGTATTAACTGCTCACATGGCTCCATTCATAATTATGAAATTAATAAAGTGAGAAGAGAATAATGAATTTTATTTTTAAAAGTACAAGGTGAAATCATTATGTATACAATTTATAAGTTATCTTAGCTGAATCTAAAAGGACTATATTAATTAGCAAAATACATTGGTAAAAAAAAAATATAGACAATTTTATAGTATTATCTCTGCAAGGCTACTGCATTTACCAACACAAATAAATTAAATTCAGTAAAAGTTAGCAGATGCCTAATATCTTCCTGCTGGTTATCAGAAAATGCAGAAGAGTATAAGAAATGATTTTTTTTAAGTGTTTATGAGGCACAGAGGTTCACAGAGGAGGGAAGGATTATATGTAGAGGTTGGTCAGAAAAGCTTTAGATAGAGTATAACAGAATTCATCTTTAAAAGATAAATAGAAAAATTTCTTGGATGATTTCCATGAAGAGAAAAGCATTCCAGGCAGAGGGACTAATATAAACAAAAGCACAGAAGGTATAAAACAGTACTTTTGAGGAATTGCATGCTTTTCAACACTCCTGAAAGTGAATTTTCAGGAAAGAAATAACATGAGATGTCAATGATAAAGCAGGTGATTAATGGAGTATCTTATCTGCCATAATTGTAGTTTGAGCTTTATCCAAATTCACTGGGAAGACATTGAAAGATTTATATCAGTGAGGTAATGTGGTTATCTGACATTTTAAAGCAATCACTTCCATCACTCTTGTGGAAGATTCTTGTATCAAGAAATATCTCTCTTTGATTCTAATACCACATCTTGCATTAAAACTGTTTGTGTGTGTGTGTGTGTGTTTTTAATGTTTTTTTATTATATTATGTTAGTCACCATACAGTACATCCCTGGTTTCTGATGTAAAGTTCGATGATTCATTAGTTGTGTATAACACCCAGTGCACCATGCTATATGTGCCCTCCTTACTACCCATCACCAATCTATCCCATTCCCCCACCCCTCGCCCCTCTGAAGCCCTCAGTTTGTTTCTCAGAGTCCATAGTCTCTCATGCTTCATTCCCCCTTCTGAAACTGTTTTGAATTTAATATAGCTATACTTTGGTTAGAGATTGCATGGTCTAGAATTTTTAACATTTTAACTTTTCTGCATCCTTATATTTATAATGTTTCCTTTGAACATATAGATAGGAACTTCCCCCATCTGATAATAGTCTTTATTTAGCATATTTAGAATATTAATCCATTTATAGTTAATGTAATTTTACTAATAAAACTATTTGCTTTCTAGTTGTCCCATCCTTTTTTCTTTCACTCTTTTGAGTCAGTCAGATTTTCTTTTTCTTTTTTGAGTTAGTCAAATTTTTACTGCTCATTCTCCTTCTCCCCACCATTAGTTTATCAGTACACAGTTTTTAACTCTCATTCTAAGAGTTACTCTAGAGCAGGGTTCATGAACCAAGTTACAAAGAACATTTGGATTGAATAATTCTTTATGGGGTAGGTGGAGTGCTGTTCTATGTATATTATAGGATGTTTAGCAGCATGCATAACTTCTACCCACTAGATACCAAAAATACTACTGACCTCTTACAATCACGACAAGCAGAAATATTTTCTGACATTGTCAAATATGCCCTGTGGGACAAAATCTTTCCTCATGACAACCATTGCTCTAGAGCCAGGCTGTCCAATATGTTAGCTAGTAGCCACATGTGAGCATATGAAGTGTGGCTAGTCAAAATTGAGATGTGCTATAAGGGTAAAAGTACAGGATTTTAAAGACAATATGATTTTTTAAACCTTCATTAATAACTTTTATATTGATTTATAATATCTTAGATATGTTAGGTTAGAAAATATATTATTAAATTAATTTCACATATTCCTTTTCAATTTTTAAAAGTACAACTGCTAGAAATTATTACTGATGTGGTCCTCATTTGTGGCTTGCATTATATTTCAGTATACTGGACAACACTACTCTGGAGATTATGGCGTACATCCTTCACTTATTAGAGTCTAGTATAAGTTAATACTTTTACAATTTACCAGACAATGCAAAGACTTTAGAACACTTTAAAAAAATTTTAGTTCCAGTGTTAATATACGGTGTGATACTAGTTTCAAGTGTGTAATATAGTGATTCAACATTTCTATATATTACTCAGTGCTCATCATGATAAGTGTATTCTTAATCCCCTTCACCTATTTCACCTATCCCTCCACCAGCCTCTTCTCTGGTAATCATCAGTTAGTTCTCTACAGTTAAGAGTCTGTTTTTTGGTTTGTTTCTTTTTTTTCCCCTTTGTTTGCTGTTTGTTTCTTAAATTCCTCATATGAGTGAAATAATTTATTTGTCTTTCTCTGAATGGCTTATTTCACTCAGCATTATACTCTCTAGATCCATCCATGTTGTTACAAACAGTGATTTTAATCCTTTTTATGGTTGAATACTAGCCGTCTGTGTGTGTGTGTGTGTGTGTGTGTGTGTGTGTGTGTGTGTGTGTGTACATCACATCTTCTTCATCCATTCATCTACTGATGGACACTTGGGCTTCCCCCACATCTTGGCTATTGTAAATAATGCTGCAATAAATATAGGGCTGCATATATCTCTTTGAGTTAGTGTTTTCATATTTTGGGGGTAAATACCCAGTAATGAGATTACTGGATCATATAGTAGTTCTATTTTTAATTTTTCTGTATGTAGTATCATGTCATCTGCTAATAGTGAGAGTTTTAACTTCTTCCTTACCAATTTGGATGCCTTTTATTTCTTTTTGTTGTCTGATTGCCATGGGTAGGACAAAGACTTCCAGTACTATGTTGAATATAATTGGTGAGAGTGGACATCCTTGTCTTGTTCCTCACCTTAGAGGAAGAGCCCTCAGTTTTTCCTCATTGAGTATGCTGTTAACTGTGGGTTTTCATATAAAGGCTTTATTATGTTGAGGTATGTTCTCTCTAAACCTACTTTGTTGAGGGCTTTTAAAATGAATGGATGTATTTTGTACTTTTTTGCATCTATTGAAATGATCATATGGTTTTTATCCTTTCTCTTATTGATGTGATGTATCACGTTGATTAATTTGTGCATATTGAACCATCTTGCATCCCAGTAATAAATCCCACTTGATCATGGTAAATGATTTTTTAATGTATTGTATTCAGTTTACTGGTATTTTATTGAGGATTTTTGCATCTATGTTCATTAGAGATATTTTCCTGTGGTTCTCTTTTTGGAAGGTGTCTTTATCTGTTTTTCTATTATTATTATTAAGGTAATGCTGGCCTCATAGAATGAATTTGGGAGTTTTCCTTCCTCTTCTATTTTTGGAAAAGCTTGGGAAGAATATGTATTTTTTTATTATTTATTTATTCAACAGAGATAGAGACAGCCAGCGAGAGAGGGAACACAAGCAGGGGGAGCAGGAGAGGAAGAAGCAGGCTCCTAGCAGAGGAGCCTGATGTGGGGCTCGATCCCATAACGCTGGGATCACGCCCTGAGCCGAAGTCAGACGCTTAACCGCTGTGCCACCCAGGCGCCCCTGGGAAGAATATGTATTAACTCTTCCTTAAATGTTTGGTAGCATTTGCCTGTGAATCCATCTGGTCCCGGATTTTTGTTTGTTGGGACTTTTTTGATATCTGATTCAATTTCATTGCTAGTAATCAGTCTGTTAAAGCTTTCTAGTTCTTCTTTTCTCAGGTTTGTTTGGTTATATTTTCCTAGGAATTTAGCCATCTCTTCTGGGTTGTCCAGTTTGTTGGCATGTAATTTTTCATAATATTCTTTTACAGTCCTTTGTATTTCCGTGGTGTCAGTTGTTATTTCTCCTCTGTCATTTGTTATTTTGTTTATCTTTATCTTTTGTTGATCTTTTCAAAAAATCAGCTCCTTGTGTCATTGATCTGTTTTATTTATTTTTTTGTTTCTATATCATTTCTTTCTGTTCTAATCTTTATTATTTCCTTCCTTCTGCTGTTTGGAGGTTTTGTTTTTGGATTTTTTTGTGTGTGGTTTGTGTGTGTGTTTGTGTGTGTGTGTGTGTGTTGTTTGTTTTGTTTTGTTTTTGTAGCTCCTTTAGGTGTAAGGTTAGGTTGTTTATCTGAGATTTTTCTTCTTCTTGAGGTAGGCCTGTATTGCTGTAATTTCCTCTTAAAACAGCTTTTGTTGTATTCCAAAGATTTTGTACTGTAGTGTTTTCATTTTTCTCCATGTAATTTTTGGTTTCTTCTTTGATTTCATGGTTGACCCATTCATTGTTTCGTAGCATGTTATTTAACCTCCATGAATTTGTGGTCTTTCCAGATTTTTTCTTGTGATTGATTTCTAGTTTCATAGTATTGTGGTGAAAAAAAAATGCATGGTGTGATTTTCAATCTTTTTGAATTTGTCAAGACTTGTTTTATAGCCTAACACGTCTATTCTGGAGGATGTTCCATGTGCGCATGAAAAAAATGTGTATTCTGCTCTTTTATGATGGAATGCTCTGAATTTCTGTGTTAGATCTTTCTGGTCTAGTGTGTCATTCAAAGTCACTCTTTCTTTTCTTTTTCTTTTTTTTTAAGATTTTATTTATTTATTTGACAGAGAGAGAGACAGTGAGAGAGGGAACACAAGCAGGGGGAGTGGGAGAGGGAGAAGCAGGCTTCCCACAGAGCAGGGAGCCCAATGCGGAGCTCGATCCCAGGACCCCGGGATCATGCCCTGAGCTGAAGGCAGACGCTTAACGACTGAGCCACCCAGGCATCCCACAAAGTCACTCTCTCTTTATTGATTTTCTGTTTGGATGATCTGTCCATCAATGTAAGTGTGGTATTAAAGTCCCCTACTATGATTGTATTACTATCAATAAATTCCTTTAAGTTGTTATTAACTGTTTTATGTATTTGGGTGTTCCCATGTTGAGTGAATAAATATTTACAAGGGTTATATCTTCCTGTTGAATTGTCCCCTTTATTATTATATAGTATCCTTCTATGTTTCTTATTACAGTCTTTGTCTTAGTCTATTTTGTCCAATGTAAGTATTGCTACCCTGGCTTTCTTTTGATATCCATTTGCATGATAAATGCTTCTCCATACCCTCACTTTCTACCTGCAGGTGTCTTTAGGTCTGCAATGAGTCTCTTGTAGGCAGCATATAGATGAGTATTGTTATTTGTTTGTTTGTTTTAAAGATTATTTATTTATTTGAGAAAGAGAGAGCATGAGCAGAGGGGAGGAGCAGAGGGAGAGGGAGAAGCAGGCTCCCTGGGAAAAGCAGGCTCCCCACTGAGCAGGGAGCCTGAAACAGGACTCAATCTCAGGACCTTGAGATCATGAACTGAGCCAAAGGCAGACACTTAACCGACTGAGCCACCCAGGTGCCATGAGTATTGTTTTTTTAATCCATTCCATCACCCTGTGTCTCTTGATGGGAATGTTTAGTCCATTTATAGTCAAAGTAATTATATATATGTATTTGTCATTGTTACTTGTTTTGTGGTTGTTTTTCCATGATTGTTTCTCCTCTTGCTCTCTTCTCTCATGGTTTGCAGCTTTCTTTAGTGATATACTTAGTTTCTTTTCTCTTTGTTTTTGCATATCTATTACTAATTTTTGATTTATTGCTACCATTAAGTTTGTATATAACATCTTCTGTGTCTAGCAGTCTATATTAAATTGACAGACACTAAAGTTTGAATCCATTCTTTACTCCCCCACATGTTTTAGGCATATCCTGTCATACTTTACATCCTTTTATTTTGTGAGTCCCTTGACTGATTTTACAGATATGCTTATTTTTACTCCTTTCGTACTTTCTATTTTTCGTATTCTTACTTATGATTTTTCCTTTCCACTCATAGTTCCCGTTAACATTTCTTGTAGGGCTGGTTTCATGGTCATGAACTCCTTCAGCTTTTGTTGGTCTGGGAAACTCCTTATCTCTCTTTCTATTTTGACTGATAACCTTGCTGGATAGAGTATTCTTGGCTGCAGAATTTTTCCTTTTCAGCACATATCGTGCCACTTTCTTCTGACCTGCCAAGTTTCTGCTGAAAAGTGCTAATAGCCTTATGGAATTTCCCTATATGTAACTGTCTTCTTTTCTCTTACTGCTTTTAAAATTCTCTCTTTATCATTACTCTTTGCCATTTTAATTACTATGTGCCTTGGTGTGGACCTCCTTGGTTGATTTTTTGGGGGGGAATCTCTGTACCTCTTCAATCTAGATATCTGTTTCTTTCCCCCAGATTTGGGAACTTTTCAGATATTATTTCTTCAAATACATTTTCTGCCCCCTTTTCTCTCTCTTCTTCTGGGATCCCTATAATGTGAATGTTGTTACATTTGACAAAATGACTGAGTTTCTTCAGTCTATTCTCATTTTGCACAATTTTTTTCTCTCACTGGCTCAGCTTAATTACTTTCCATTACTCTGTTCTCCAAGTCACTATTTCATTCTTCTGCTTCCTCTAGCCTACTATTTATTCTATTAATTATTCTTAATTTCATTTATTTTGTTCTTCATTCTGATTTGTTCTTTTTTTATGTTTTCTATCTCTTTGTTAAAGGTTTCACTGTTGTTGTGCACTGTTTTCTCAAGACCAGCGAGTGTCTTTATGATCATTACTTTAAATTCTCTATCAGACATATTACTTATATCTGCTTTACTTAGGTCTCTTGCTGTGGTTTTGTCCTGTTATTTCATTTGGGACATATTCCTCTATTTCCTCAGTTTGTCTGCCTCTCTGTATCTATTTCTGTATGTTAGGGAGGTTAGCTATGTCTCCTGTTCTTAAAAATAATGGCCTCATGAAGAAAAGTTCCTGGAGTGCCCTGCCATGCAGTGTCCCTTGTTCACCAGTATCCAGCACATCAGGAATGTCTCCCATGTATGTTTTGTGTGATCAGCTATTGTGTCCTCACCAGTTTTCCTTCAGTCCTATTGTCCACAGAGGTGCTCTTTGCTCATTGTGGGGAGGGTTTCGTCCCTGGTTAGGGTGGGACACACAGTTTTAACAAGGTGTGCACTGGTCTATTTGTGAAATGAGCCCTGCCACCACCCACTGGGACCAAAGCCCCACAAAACATGCTGGTCAGGAGATGGGAGATGCGGTGGTGGGAAGGTTTGCACCAGTCTTCTGGGGTGGGGATCCACAGTCCCCAGACTGGGGCAAATATGACTGGGAAGAGTGATTCACCAAAGCACAGGAGGGTGGGGCTTTGTGTAAGCAAGTTTGGCAGTGAATGTGTGCTGGTTCCCACTGGTGGCCATGTGTTTATGCTGGGGGGCAGAGAAGGGAGATGGCACCTGCCAGCTCCTTTGTTCCTGGAGAAGTCCTACTGGGAACACTGCCCTTTCTGGGATATGCTCTGAGATGTGTAAATAACTCTCTCTACCATGTGCCCTAAGAGTTTTTCAAACTGCCACATCTATACTGTAACTCCGTGGGCTTCTAAAAAAATGCTTCTATCTGGGATCATTTCTTTTTGACTGAAGCACTCCTTTTTTATTTGAATGCACATGTACTATTGATTAATTCCTTCAAATTTTTTTTCTGAAAATGTCTTTCATTTCAGGTAAAAGAATGCTTATAGATGTATGCACTTATGTAATCACAACCTAGATCAAACATTCTAGAAGCATTTCCACCACTCTAGGAGGTTCCATTATGTCTCTCCTAATCAGTTTTCCCCAAAGGTAATACTATCCTGACCTTCATAACCATAAATTAGTTTTGCCTGCTTTTGGTCTTCATATAAATAAACTTATACAATATGTGCTGTTTTGTGCCTGGCTTCTGTTGCACAATATTGTGTTTCTGAGATTCATCTATTTTGATGCATGTAGCAATTTTATGAATGATATGCCATGGTATGACTATACCACAGTTAATTTATCCATTATTATATTAATATAGATTTGGGTTGTTTTCAGATGATTGCAATTATGAATAAAGCTGCTGGAACCATTCATGTACATGTATTTGGTGAACGTAAGTACTCACTATACTAGGAATGAAATTGCTGAGTTATATGGAAGACTGTTTCATAGATACCGCCAAACAAATTTCCAGAGTGGCTGTACCAATCAGCCCTCCCATCAGCAATTAACACTATAAGAGTTCATTTCTCCACATCTTCACTAAAACCTTGCTATAGTCCATCTTTTTATTCTTAGCCTTCCTGGGACATAACAGTCTTTGAGCTTATGGGAGTCTCATAAATATAATCTGAACGTTGGCTTCCCTTTTCACCCCTTAATGGTGTCTTTTGATGAATATAAGTTTTTACTTTCAGTAAAGTCCAATTTTGTTCTCTATTATGGTTATTATGGTGGATTTTAAAAATAATTGCTTACCCCATAACCATAAAAAGTTTTTCCTTTCTTGTCATATTTTAATTTAAACTCTATTAATTAACATATAATGTATTATTTGTTTCTGAGGTAGTCAATGATTCATCAGTCTTATATAATACCCACTGCCCTCCTTAATATCCATCACCAAGTTACCCCATCTCCCCAACCCCTTCTCCTCCAACAACCCTGTTTGTTTCCTATGATTAAGAGTCTCTTATGGTTTGTCTCCCTCTCTGATTTCATCTTATTTTATTTTTCCATCTCTTCCCCTATGATCCTTTGTGTCATTTCTTAATTTCCACGTATGAGTGAGATCATATGGTAATTGCTTTTCCCTGATTGACTTATTTCACTTAACATAATACCCTCAAGTTCCATCCACATCCTTGCAAATGGCAAGATTTTCATTTTTTTGATGGCAGAGTACTATTCCATTGTATATCAGTACCACATCTTCTTTATCCATTCATCTGTCGGTGGACATTTGGGCTCTTTCCACAGTTCGGCTATTGTGGACATTGCTGCTATAAACATTATGGTGCAGGGTCCCCTTCAGATCACTACATTTGTATCTTTGGGGTAAATATCTAGTAGTACAATTGCTGGGACATAGGGTAGCTCTATTTTCAACTTTTTGAGGAACCTCCATACTCTTTTCCAAGTGGTTGTACCAGCTTGCATTCCCATCAACAGTGTAAAAGGGTTCCCTTTCTCCACACCCTTGCCAACACTTGTTGTTACCTGTCTTGTTAATATTTGCCATTTTAACTGGTGTAAGGTGATATTTCATTATGGTTTTGATTTGTATTTCCCAGATGCCGAGTGATGTTGGGCATTTTTTCATGTGTCTGTTGGCCATTTGTTTGTCGCCTATGGAGAAATGTCTGTTCATGTCTTCTGCCCATTTCTTCATTAGGTTATTGTTCTTTGGGTGTTGAGTTTGATAAGTTCTTTATAGATCTTGGATACTAGCCCTTTATCTCATAAGTCATTTTCAAATATCTTCTCCCATTCTGTCAGTTGTCTTTTGGTTTTGTTGAATGTTTCCTTTGCTGCGCAAAAGATTTTAATCTTGATGAAGTCCCAATAATTCATTTTTGCTTTTGTTTCTCTTACCTTTAGAGAGATGTCTATCAAAAAGTTCCTGTGACCGAGGTCATAGAGGTTGTTGCTTGTGTTCTCCTCTAGGATTTTGATGGATTCCTGTCTCACATTTAGGTCTTTCATCCATTTTGAGTCTATTTTTGCATATGGTGTAAGGAGATGGTCCAGTTTCATCCTTCTGCATGTGGCTGTCTAATTTTCCCAGCACCATTTGTTGAAGAGACTGTCTTTTTTCCATTAGATGTTCTTTCCTACTTTGTCAAGGATTAGTTGACCATAGAGTTGAGGGTCTGTTTCTGAGTTCTCCATTCTGTTCCATTAATCCATGTGTCTGTTTTTGTGCCAGTACCATACTGTCTTGATGATTCCAGCATTGTAATAGAGCTTGAAGTCCAGAATTGTGATGCCACCAGCTTTGGTTTTCTTTTCCAATGTTCCTTTAGTTATTTGGGGTCTTTTCTTGTTCCATATAAATTTTAGGATGATTTGTCCAGCTCTGTAAAAAAAAGTTGATGGTATTTTGATAAGGATTGCATTGAATGTGTAGATTGATCTAGGTAGCATAGACATTTTAACAATATTTGTTCTTCCAATATGTGAGCATGGAATGTTTTTCCATTTCCTTGTGTCTTCCTCAATTTCTTTCATGAGCGTTCTATAGTTTTCAGAGTACAGATTCTTTGCATCTTTGGTTAGATTTATTCCTAGGTATCTTACAGTTTTTGGCACAATTGCAAATGAAATCAACTCCTTAATTACTCTTTCTTCAATCTCATTGTGTATAGAAATGCAACTTATTTCTGTGCTTTGATTTTATATCCTGCCACTTTGCTGAATTCCTGTATGAGTTCTAGCAATTTTGGGGTGGAGTCTTTGGGTTTTCCACATAGAGTATCATGTCATCTTCAAAGAGTGACAGTTTGACTTCTTTGCTGATTCGGATGCCATGTATGTATGTATGTATGTATGTATGTCTGATTGGTGAGGGTAGGACTTCTAGTACTATGTTGAACAGCAGTGGTGATAGTGTACATCCCTGCTGTGTTTCTGACCTTAGGGGGAAAGCTCTCAGTTTTCCCCCACTGAGAATGATATTTGCTGTGGGCTTTTCATATATGGCTTTTATGATATTGAGGTATGTTCCCTCTATCCCTACACTATAAAGAGTTTTAATTGAGAAAGGATGCTGTACTGTGTCAAATGCTTTTTCTGCATCTGTTGAGGATCAAATGGTTCTTGTCCTTTCTTTTATTAATGTAGTGTATCACACTGATTGATTTGCAGATGTTGAACTACGCTTGCAGCCCAGGAATAAATCCCACTTGGTCCGGTGAATAATCCTTTTAATGTACTGTTGGATCCTACTGGCTAGTATCTTGGTGAGAATTTTTGCATCCATGTTTATCAGGGATATTGGTCTTGTGATACTTTTTGGTGGGGTCTTTGCCTGGTTTTGGGATCAAGGTAATGCTGGCCTCACAGAACAGTTTTAGAATATTTCCTTCCCTTTCTACTTCTTGAAACAGCTTCAGAAGAATAGGTATTAATTCTTCCTTAAATATTTGGTAGAATTCCCCTGGGAAGCTACCCAGCCCTGGACTCTTGCTTATTGGGCGATGTTTTTATTATTGCTTCAATTTTCTTGACGGTTATGGGTCTGTTCAGGTTTTCTGTTTCCTCCTGTTTCAGTTTTGGTAGTTTATAACTTTTCAAAAATGCATCCATTTCTTCCAGATTGCCTAATTTCTTGGCATATAGTTGATCGTAATATGTTCTTAAAATTGTTTGTATTTCTTCAGTGTTGGTTGTGATCTATCCTCTTTCATTCATGATTTTATTTATTTGGGTCCTTTCTCTTTTCTGTTTGATAAGTCTGACCAGGGGTTTATCAATCTTACTAATTCTTTCAAAGAACCAGCTCCTGGTTTCGTTGATCTGTTCTACTGTTCTTTTGATTTCTATTTCATTGATTTCTGCTCTAATCTTTATTATTTCTCTTCTCCTGCTGGGTTTAGGTTTTATTTGCTGTTCTTTCTCCAGCTCCTTTAGGTGTAAGTGTAGGTTGTGTACTTGGGACCTCTCTTGTTTCTTGAGAGAGGCTTGTATTGCTATATACTTCCCTCCAATACCACCTTTGCTGCATCCCAAAGGTTTGAACAGTTGTACTTTCATTTTTATTTGTTTCCATAAATTTTTAAAATTCTTCTTCAATTTCCTGGTTAAACCATTCATTCTTTAGTAAGATGCTCTTTAACCTCCATGTATTTGAGTTCTTTTCACATTTCCTCTTGTGTTTAAGTTCTAGTTTTGAAACGCTGTGGCCTGAAAATATGCAGGGAATGATCCCAATCTTTTGGTACTGGTTGAGACCTGATTTGTGACCCAGTATGTGATCTATTCTAGAGAATGTTCCATGTGCACTGGAGAAGAATGTGTATTCTGTTGCTTTAGGATGGAATGTTCTGAATATATCTGTAAAGTCCATCTGGTGCACTGGTTCATTCAAAGCCCTTGTTTCCTTGTTGATCTTCTGCTTAGATGATCCGTTCATTGTAGTGTGTGGGGTGTTAAAGTCCCCTGCTATTATTATATTATTATCAATTTGTTTCTTTAATTTTGTTATTGATTAGCTTATATAATTGGCTGCTCCCATTAAGGGCATAAATACTTACAATTGTTAGATCTTCTTGTTGGATAGACCCTTTAAGTGTGATATGGTGTCCTTCCTCAGCTCTTATGTCTTTGGTTTAAAATCTAATTTGTCTGATATAAGGATTGCTACCCCAGCTTTCTTTTGATGTCCATTAGAATGACAAATGGTTTTCCACCCCCTCACTTTAAATCTGGAGGTGTCTTTGGGTCTAAAATGAGTGTCTTGCAGACAGTGTATCAATAGGTCTTGCTTTTTATCTAATCTTATACCCTGTATCTTTTGTTTGGGGCATTTATCCCATTTACATTCAGAGTAACTATTGAAATACATGAATTTAGTGCCAATGTATTACCTGTAAATTCACTGTTTTTGTAGATTGTCTCTGTTCCTTTCTGGTCTATGTTACTTTGGGGCTCTCTCTTCGCTTACAGGATCCCCTTTAATATATTTTGCAGGGCTGGTTTAGTGATCACAAATTCTTTTAGTTTCTGTTTTTCCTAGAAGCTTTACATCTCTTCTTCTATTTTGAATGACAGCCTTGATGGATAAAGTATTCCGGGGTGAATATTTTTCTCATTTAGCACCCTGAATATATTGTGCCAGTCCTTTCTGGCCTTCCAGGTCTCTGTGGGTAGGTGTCCTGCCAGTCTAATGTTTCTACCCTTGTAGGTTATACCTCTTGTCCCAAGCTGCTTCCAGGATTTTTTCTTTGTCTCTGAGATTTGCAAGTTTCACTATTATATGTTGAGGTGTTAACTTATTTTTATTGATTTTGAGGGAGGTTCTCTGTGCCTCCTGGACTTGAATGCCTGTTTCCCTCCCCCGATTAGAGCAGTTCTCTGCTATAATTTGCTCCAATATACCTTCTTCCCCCCTCTTTCCTCTTCTTCTGGGATCCCAATTATTCTAATATTGTTTCTCTTTATGGTATTACTTATCTCTCACATTCTCCCCTAGTGATCCAGTAGTTGTTTATCTCTTTTTCTCAGCTTTTTTATTCTCCATCATTTTGTCTTCTATATCACTAATTCTCTCTTCTGCCTCATTTATCCTAGCAGTTAGAGCCTCCATTTTTTATTGCATCTCATTAATAGCCTTTTTTATTTCGACTTGATTAGATATTAGTTCTTTTATTTCTCCAGAAAGGGATTCTTTAGTGTCTGTTATTCATTTTTCAAGCCCACTTAGTATCTTTATAATCATTAATCTGAACTCTAGTTCTGACACCTTACTTCTATCCCTGAATAGGTCCTGGCAGCCAGTACTGCCTCTTGTTCTCTTTTCTGAAGTGAGTTTTTCAGTCTCGTCATTCTGTCCAGAGAAGAATAGATGAATGAGATAACAAAATACTAAAATGGCAACAACAACCCCAGAGAAATATACACTAAACAAATCAGAAGAGACTGAAACCAAAAAAAAAAAAAAAAAAATTAAAATTAAAAGAAATAATAGAGAGAGAGAATATAATCGGACAGATGAGCAGAACAGAGCAATACACAGGATCCTGTGTGTATTTTGGTCTGTTTGTTAGAAAACTAGACCCCAAAATTGTAAAGAAAGAAAAACTTATATATGTACAAGAATAAAATTAAATACAACGAAAGGATAGAATGTGACTGTAAGAATAAAATTAAAAGACAAGAAAAAAAGGAATATAAACAGACAGGTGGACAGAACACAGCAATACACTATATCCTGGGTGCATTTTGGTCTGTTTATTAGAAGAAACTATATCCCAAAATTGTAAAGAAAGAAAAACATATATATATACAAAAATAAAATTAAATACAATGAAAGGATAGAATATAACTATAAAAATGGGGGTGCCTGGGTGGCACAGCGGTTAAGCGTCTGCCTTCGGCTCAGGGCGTGATCCCGGCGTTATGGGATCGAGCCCCACATCAGGCTCCTCCACTATGAGCCTGCTTCTTCCTCTCCCACTCCCCCTGCTTGTGTTCCCTCTCTCTCTGGCCGTCTCTATCTCTGTCAAATAAATAAATAAAATCTTTAAAAAACAAAAAAACAAAACAAAGCAAAAAAAAGAATATAACTATAAAAATGAAAATTAAAGATTTTTTAAAAAAGAGTTGATAAAATAAGAAATTGGTTGAAAAAGGAAAGAGAAAAAATTAAAATTGAAAGACTGAAGAATCATGAGGAAAAAAACATGAATTATATATGCTTTATTTCCCTAGTGCTGGAGTTTTGCAATTCTTGGTGATTGGTAAACTTGGTCTGGGCTGGATGTAATTGCTGATCTGGGGAAAGGGCCTGTTGCATTGATTCTCAAGTGTATTTGCCCTGGGCAGAATTGCACCGCCCTTGCCCAGGGACCAGGCTAAGTAATCTGCTCAGGATTGCTCTATGTGGCTTTTGTTCCCTGTAGGCTTTCCACACAGCTTTAGAAGATAAGAATGAAAATGGCAGCCTCCCAACCCCCAGACCCAGAGCTCAGTGTGCCCTCAGGAAAAAGCAGTCAATCACTCCTGTCTCCCTGGCCTCCCGCTGCACTCTGTGCTCACACAGCCTGTGAGCAAGCATCTCTTTCTCAGGCACACAACCCCACTTCAAGTCTCCAAACCCTGCAGACTCCAATGGTGTGCCTCCACAACACTCCTCCCAGGGGAGGAAGGGAAGTCTCGCTTCCGTTCTGCTGCTTGCTGGGCCCTAGCTCAGAGAGCAGTCGCCCAACTGTGTAGGGGTTCATGGTTTATGGTAACCGCAAGCTGAGAGCCCACTCCTGGGCTCACTGATTACAGCTGGCTTCCTCGCTCTGATGCCTGGGAGCTCTGCTGCAGTCAGGCGCCCCTGGTCTTCCAGTGCCCCCGAGGATCCTGACACCACATTGTCCCAGCTAGGGTTTAGCCACTTGAGCACCTTTTAGGCAGGGATGTTTCTCAGTAGAGCAGTCTCCTAAACATTCTGATTTTGTGCTTCCCTGCTATATCACTTTCCAGTGCAGGCTTACAGAGTCTCTCTCCCTGGTTTATCTTCCTTGCAGAAAGTGGTTACTTTTCTATTTGTAGAATTGCAGCTATTCTTTTCTTAGATCTCTGGTTGAGTTTCAGCTGTTCAGAATGATTTGATAACTATCTAGCTGAATTCCTGAGACCAAACAAAACTAAGATCTCCTACTTCTCTGCCATCTTGGACTCCTCCAAAACAGTTTCTTATTATTTAGTCTAGACGTTTTATCATTTAACTTTCACACTTAGTTCTATGATCCATCTTAAAGTTTTATAATTTTGAAGGATTTTTTTTGTAATTATAAGGCATATGCTTTCATATGATTACAGAAACTATTCTATTGTTTGTTATTTCCATCATTTCTGTTGAGAAGTCTCATTGTTACTTCTTTAAAGAGAGGGGTTTTTTTCCTTCCTGCTGCTTATAAGATATTCTCTTTGTAATCACTTTTAGCAGTTTGACTAATAATGTGCCTACATATGGTTTTCTTTTAATCATCCTGCTTGGAGTTCATAAACTTTTCAGATTCTGTGACTTGATATATCTCATAAGTTTTAGAAAATTAGGTCATCATCTCTTCAAATATTACTTCTCTTCATCTGTCTCCTCTCCTTCCAGAGTTCAAATTACATGTACATTAGAATATGTCATCATGCCCCCAAATTCTTTATGCTCATTTTTGCATTTTCTCTTTTTTTTTTCAATCAATCTGGATAATGTTTTCTAATCCTCTTCCTAGTTTATCAGTCCTTTCTTCAGTTGTGTCTAATCTGCTCTTAAGCTCATTAACTTTTTATTTGAGTTACCATAATTTTCAGTCCTATAATTTTCAAAATATTGGTCAAAATTTCTGTTGAAATTTCTTATATTTTCATCTTTTATCTTGCATATAGTGACAGATATTTTAAATTTCAAGTGCAATAAATACAATATATGGATCTTTATGAGTTTCCTTTTTTTTCCATCTGTTTTTTTGTTTTGTTTTGTTTTCCCCTCTCATGTTCTCATGTTGTGGTCATGTCCTGGAATATCTATAATCTTCCATAAAATACTGGACATTGTGTTTGAAAATTCATAGTGATAACTTGAAGCTCTGGATGATGCTTTCTTTCTGCAGAGAAGATTTCCTTCTTTTTTTCTTTGTAGATAGTTAGAATAGGGATAAATCACCTGAACACACTCTGGGGTGACTTTCAGTTTTTATGATAGCTTTATACCTTTTTATTTGTACTATTTCTAGGATGTATCTATTATGGGTCTCAACTGAAACTCTCAAGTGTTTACCAGGTCCTCCTTCCTTTAATGATCTCTGAACTCAAAATTTTATCTCCCAGCATCATGAAACTGATGAAATCCCTGGGCAGTTTATCAACCCCTTGGCCACCACTCCCTATATGATTTCTAATCCCCTCATTCTTTTTCTTTTTTTTACGTTTTTTTTTAAAGATTTTATTTATTTATTCGACAGAGATAGAGACAGCCAGTGAGAGAGGGAACACAAGCAGGGGGAGTGGGAGAGGAAGAAGCAGGCTCATAGTGGAGGAGCCCAATGTGGGGCTCGATCCCAGAACTCTGGGATCACACCCTGAGCTGAAGGCAGACGCTCAACTGCTGTGCCACCCAGGCGCCCCTAATCCCCTCATTCTATACCAATCACAATTAGCACATGCCTAGAGGGGATAAACAGCACAGACTGTTGGGATCATCTCAATTTATAAACCTTTTCTCCAAAATCTTGGCTCAGAGTTTCTATTTCCTAGTTGCTTCAAAACCATTTTTTAAATTTTATTCAGTTCTGTTTAAGCTGTTGTTGGCAGGAGAGTAATCTAGACAGAAGTAAAAATCCTCTAGATCTTTCTCTGTGAAGTATGTCTGTGAAGAAGAAAAAAAACAGAGAAGAAAGACTAGTAGGAAGATAATAACAATCTGAAGCACTGAACTTTCTATTTGAGATAAAGACAAAGAGACAAACAAAAGCCATATTGAAAAGGTTAAATTACTAGACTTTAGTGATCAGATATGTAAAAAAGATGAAGAGACAAGAAAGGAATCAAGGATGCTTAGATGATGGATAGTAGTGCCACTAACTGAGCAGGCCACACAAAATAAAACTGGATTAAGGGGGTCACAATGGAAAGGGATGTGGTCAAGAGGAAGAGATAATAAATTTTGCTTTGATTATGTTTAACATGTTTTTGGATCTATTAAACAGATTATCACTAAGCCACTGGATATGGGAAAAGAGGTTTGGGCTATTGATATAAATGTGTAAGTTATCTGAATATAAGTGGTGGTTAAAATTATGAGGTCAGATGCAATTATGCATCTATATGTTCTATATGCAGAATAAGTGAACAAGGCTTAAGACATACCCCTGGAGATACACCCCAGAACCAAAGAATACTCATTCTATTCAAATGCCCATGGAACATTCTCAAGAATAGATCATGCTCTGGGACACAAAACAGGTCTCAGCCAATACCAAAAGATTGAAATTATCCCCTGCATATTCTCAGACCACAACGCTCTGAAATTGGAACTCAACCACAAGGAAAAACCTGGAAGAAACTCAAACACTTGGAGGCTAAGAACCATCCTGCTCAAGAATGACTCGATAAACCAGGAAATCAAAAAACAAATTAAACAATTTATGGAGACCAACGAGAATGAATACACAACGGTCCAAAACCTATGGGATACTGCAAAGGCAGTCCTAAGGGGGAAATACATAGCCATCCAAGCCTCACTCAAAAGAATAGAAAAATCTAAAATGCAGTTTCTATATTCTCACCTCAAGAAACTGGAACAGCAACAGAGGGACAGGCCTAACCCACTGACAAGGAAGGAGTTGACCAAGATTAGAGCAGAAATCAATGAATTAGAGACCAGAACCACAGTAGAGCAGATCAACAGGACTAGAAGCTGGTTCTTTGAGAGAATCCATAAAATTGATAGACCACTGGCAAAACTTGTCCAAAAACAAAGAGAAAGGACTGAGATTATTAAAATTATGACTGAAAAGGGAGAGGTCACGACCAGCACCATTGAAATTGCAAGGATTATTAGAAACTTTTATCAACAGCTATATGCCAAAAAACTAAACAATCTGGAAGAGATGGAGGCCTTCCTGGAAACCTATAAACTACCAAGACTGAAACAGGAAGAAATAGATTTCTTAAATAGGCCAATTAACTATGAAGAAATTGAGTCAGTGATAAACAACCTTCCAAATAATAAAACTCCAGGCCCAGACGGTTTTCCTGGGGAATTCTACCAAACATTCAAAGAAGAAATAATACCTATTCTCCTAAAGCTATTTCAAAAAATAGAAACAGAAGGAAAGCTACCAAACTCATTCTATGAGGCTAATATTACCTTGATCCCCAAACCAGGCAAAGACCCCCTCAAAAAGGAGAATTACAGACCGATTTCTCTAATGAATATGGATGCCAAAATCCTCAACAAGATCCTTGCTAATAGAATCCAACAGTACATTAAAAGGATTATCCATCATGACCAAGTGGGATTCATACCTGGGATGCAAGCATGGTTCAACACTCGCAAATCAATCAATGTGATACATCATATCAACAAGAAAAGACTCAAGAACCATATGATCCTCTCAATTGATGCAGAAAAAGCATTTGACAAAATACAGCATCCTTTCCTGATTAAAACCCTTCAGAGTGTAGGAATAGAGGGTACATTTCTCAATCTCATAAAAGCCATCTATGAAAAGCCTACTGCAAGCATTATTCTCAATGGGGAAAAGCTGGAAGCCTTTCCCTTAAGATCAGGAACACGACAAGGATGCCCACTCTCGCCACTATTATTCAACATAGTACTAGAAGTCCTTGCAACAGCAATCAGAAGACAAAAAGGGATCAAAGGTATCCAAATCGGCAAAGAAGAAGTCAAACTGTCTCTCTTTGCAGATGACATGATACTCTATATGGAAAACCCAAAGGAATCCACTCCCAAACTATTAGAAGTTATAGAACAATTCAGTAAGGTGGCAGGATACAAAATCAATGCCCAGAAATCAGTTGCATTTCTATACACGAATAACGAGACTGAAGAAAGAGAAATTAGGGAATCCATCCCATTTACAATAACACCAAAAACCATGCGTTACCTTGGAATTAACTTAACCAGAGACGTAAAGGACCTATATCCTAGAAACTATAGATCACTTTTGAAAGATATTGAGGAAGACATAAAAAGATGGAAAAATATTCCATGCTCATGGATTGGAAGAATTAACATAGTTAAAATGTCCATACTACCCAGAGCAATCTACACTTTCAATGCTATCCCGATCAAAATACCGAGGACATTTTTCAAAGAACTGGAACAAATAGTCCTTAAATTTGTATGGAACCAGAAAAGGCCCCGAATCTCCAAGGAACTGTTGAAAAGGAAAAACAAAGCTGGGGGCATCACAATGCCGGATTTCGAGCTGTACTACAAAGCTGTGATCACAAAGACAGCATGGTACTGGCACAAAAACAGACACATCGACCAATGGAACAGAATAGAGAACCCAGAAATGGACCCTCGGCTCTTTGGGCAACTAATCTTTGATAAAGCAGGAAAAAACATCCGGTGGAAAAAAGACAGTCTCTTCAATAAATGGTGCTGGGAAAATTGGACAGCTACATGCAAAAGAATGAAACTTGACCACTCTCTCACACCATACACAAAAATAAACTCCAAATGGATGAAAGACCTCAATGTGAGACAGGAATCCATCAAAATTCTAGAGGAGAACATAGGCAACAACTTCTATGACATCGGCCAGAGCAACCTTTTTCACGACACATCGCCAAAGGCAAGAGAAATAAAAGATAAAATGAACTTATGGGACTTTATCAGGATAAAGAGCTTCTGCACAGCCAAGGAAACAGTCAAAAAAACTAAGAGACAGCCCACGGAATGGGAGAATATATTTGCAAAGGACACCACAGATAAAGGACTGGTATCCAAGATCTACAAAGAACTTCTCAAACTCAATACACGAGAAACAAATAAACAAATCATAAAATGGGCAGAAGATATGAACAGACACTTTTCCAATGAAGACATACAAATGGCTAACAGACACATGAAAAAATGTTCAAAATCATTAGCCATCAGGGAAATTCAAATCAAAACCACACTGAGATACCACCTTACGCCAGTTAGAATGGCAAAGATAGACAAGGCAAGAAACAACAATTGTTGGAGAGGATGTGGAGAAAGGGGATCCCTCCTACATTGTTGGTGGGAATGCAAGTTGGTACAGCCACTCTGGAAAACAGTGTGGAGGTCCCTTAAAAAGTTAAAAATTGAACTACCCTATGACCCAGCCATTGCACTACTGGGTGTTTACCCCAAAGATACAGACGTAGTAAAGAGAAGGGCCATATGCACCCCAATGTTCATAGCTGCATTGTCCACAATAGCCAAATCATGGAAGGAGCCGAGATGCCCTTCAACAGATGACTGGATTAAGAAGCTGTGGTCCATATATACAATGGAATATTACTCAGCTATCAGAAAGAACGAATTCTCAACATTTGCTGCAACATGGACGGCACTGGAGGAGATAATGCTAAGTGAAATAAGTCAAGCAGAGAAAGACAATTATCATATGATTTCTCTCATCTATGGAACATAAGAACTAGGAGGATCGGTAGGGGAAGAAAGGGATAAAGAAAAGGGGGGTAATCAGAAGGGGGAATGAAACATGAGAGACTATGGACTATGAGAAACAAACTGAAGACTTCAGAGGGGAGGGGGTGGGGGAATGGGATAGACTGGTGATGGGTAGTAAGGAGGGCACATATTGCATGGTGCACTGGGTGTTATACGCAACTAATGAAGCATCAAACTTTACATCGGAATCTGGGGATGTACTGTATGGTGATTAACATAATATAATAAAATAAAATTAAAAAAAAAAAAGACATACCCCTGGAGGGGTGCTTCAGTCAGTATGTGTCTGCCTTTGGCTCACGTCATGACCTCAGGGTCCTGGGATCAAGCCCTGTGTCGGGCTCCCTGCTCAATGGGGAATATGCTTGTCCCTCTCCCTCTGCCCGACCGCCTGCCCCAGCTTGTGCTCTCACACACCCTCTCTCTCTCTCAAATAAATAAATAAAATCTTTAAAAAAAATAAATAACCCTGGAAAACTTAGATATTTAAGATAAAGAAGGTAAATAAATAACCATTTAGAATCATTATCAGTTTATTATGTACAAAAACAGTTCAGTGGTCCAAGCAAAGAAGCATCAATCCTTTTTTTTTCAATTATTCCATGAAAAATCTTATCTTCCCAATGTTATCTCTTCTATAATCTTTCCTTGTGTAGTTCTAAATTAATAGGACTAACATTTTAGGAGGTCCATAGGAAAACTGTTATCATGTATTTCCATAAAGATTTATGAGTCTGGAACAAGGTACAAACATCAGAAGGATATAAATGAAAAAAGATAGCATGTGTAAATTCAAGCTGGAGTTGATCTGGTATTACTGGTTTAGAGAAGAGGCTTGGATGACCTTAGGTTGTTAAAATCTGACGGCCAAATCTGTATACTTCTGCGAATCTGCGAATTAATTCTCCTAAACCAAGAACAAAATTTGTATCTGGCCAAGATGACAGCTTCACTCTTGAAATCATCAAATTTTAATGATTGAGATGCTAAATGCTTGCTATTTATCCAAAGATAGTAAGCAAATTTATATTCAGCATTAACTGAAGCATTGACTTTACATTCTTTAGCCTACAGAGGTTTTTTTAAACTTTTTTTTTTTTTTTTGCCTCCAATACTGTCTCCACCTGAATGTGCTTAGTGTGCCCTAATGTATTCAGAAAACATTCTTCTTTCTTCATGAAATCCACTTTACCTGGGTGCATGGAAGAGAAGGCACTTGTTTATACTCTTATTTTCCTTATGTTTTACAAATTAGAAATTTTAAAAATGAAGTAACTACATTGTATTCTTAAACTCTTTCAGTTTTAGATAGCAGAAACACAATACAAATTACATGGTACTCAAAACAAATGTGTAGGCCAAGTAACTGCAATGCAAAAGGGTGGTACTGGCTTAGACACAAACAAATCAAGGGTTTCAAACTGCATCATCACAACTTTCTTCACTATCATCTTCATTGATCTCTGTGTGTCTCTTCCTCTATTTCTCTCATCTCACTGGGAAAATGCTTGTATTGATTTTCTTGTTGCTGCTTTAACAAATTTCCACAACCTTAATGGCTTAAAACAACACAAATTTAATTCTCTTAAAGTTCTGAAAGTCAGAAGTCCAAAATAAGTCTTGCAGGGCTAAAATCAAGGTGTGGGCAGAAATCATTCTTTCCAGAAGTTCCAGGAAAGAATCTGTTCCTTGCTGTGATGGTTAATTTTATGTGACAACTTGTTTGGGCCACATGGTATCCAGATGTTAGGTTTAAATATTATTCTGGGTATGTCTATGAGGGTGTTCTGGCGTGAGACTAACATTTGAATCTGTAGGCTGAGTAAAGTGGATTATGGGTGGGCCTCACCCAATCCATTGAAGATCTGGATAGAACAAAAAAGGCAAAATAAGGAAGAATTTGCTCTGTCTGCTTGTCTTGGAGATGAGACATCAGTCATCTGCCTTCAGACTCAAATTCAAACTAGAACTTCACCATCTGCTCTCCTAGGTCTCTCTAGCTTGCTAATTAAAGATCTTGGGGCTTCTCAGCCTCCATAACCACACGAGCCAATTCCTTATAATAAATCTCTTTATATGTGTTTTCCCTCTTTCTCTGGAGAACCCATAAATGCACTTGCCTCCTCCAGCTTTTAGAAGCTGCCAACATTCATTGTTTGCAGCCACATCACTCTACTCTCTGCTTCCATGGTCATTTTGCTTTTGACTCACTCTATTCTCCTGCCTCCTTCTTATAAGGATTCTTGTGATTACATCAGGCCCACCCAAAATGAAATATCCAGATAATCCAAGATAATCTGCTCATCTCAAAATATTAACTTAATCATATCTTCAAAATCTCTTTTACTATGTAACATATTCACAGGTTCTAGAGGTTTAAATGTCAACATCTTCAGAGGGCCATTATTCAGCCAACCACAGAGGGTATCTTGTTCACCAATTCTAGCAGAAAAGTACTAGGAAGAACTTTTATTGGCCCAGCTTAGGCAACATGTCCATCCCTAAGTCAATCATCATGGCCAAAGGGATGTCAAGGATTGGTCAACTTAATCTGCATGCCCACTCCTCCTGAAGGATTGAATGAAAATGCTGTAACAATGGTCCCATTAGGTTTATAGGAATTTGGAGAGGGATGGCTCCCCAAAAGAAGTGTTGCTATTACCAGAAAACAAGAGGAGGGTTGGTGGGTAGGCAAAAATGAGTAAACAAAACACAAAAGATGTCCACTACATATTTCACTCTTTGGTAACAACAGGAGAACTGTTCTTGTTTAAAAATTCTAGTGTGAGACAGTTTACTTGTCTATATGTTTTGGGTTTAAACAAACAAACAAAGCAGTGAATAAAGACATGGGATTTAGTTAGACAAACCTGAATTTATAGTTTGACTCTACCCTTTCTGGCCATATAACATTTGACATGCTTTTGAAATTTCTTGATTTTCAGTTCCTCACAGGTAAAATAAAGCTACTTACGATATTGGACATGGATATCTCTCATGCTTCCAACCCACCATATTTGAAAATATCTTTGTTATGGTGGAATATTCCCAGTCTTAAGAGTCCTTCTTCCAAAAAGTAGAACGCAGAAAAATGAAACTCCCTGCCTCTCTTGCAGCTAGGCCTGGGACTATGACAGTGGCACAGCTGCCCCAGTCAGACTCACACACACTAGAATTTGACCAGTAAGTGAGCAACAAGAAGAAGGAGTCTCCAGTCTGAATCCATTTTTGCTGCTACTTTCTATGGCAGCAGCAACAGTGTATGCAGTTTCTCAGTGACTTACTTGATGGTCAAGTTCCTGGCACAGAAGCAGCATGGTTGTTGCAGGAGGTGTTGGGAATTGGCAGCACCTACCCTAACACCCTGCAGAACATCAAGAAAAGCAATGGTTTCCTCTTTGGGTCAACTGTACCATATGGTTTTTGGAATTGTTTCTAGGAGTTTATGTTCAAGTCCAGTTCTCTAGGCCTTCCAACAACTCTGTAAACCAACAAATATCCTTTAAATAAACACCCTCCTCTGCTTAATTAGCTAAAAGGAATTAGCTTTGGTTGCTTGAAATTAAGAGTGATGACTGAAATATCTACTTCAGAGTTTGGTGTTATAATTAAACAAAACAATATATTGTCACATAATTTGGCTTTCTTAATTTGCCTGCCACTTAGGATTATCTCTCAGATATACTATCTGCACCCAAGCTCTTGTTTCAGAGTCAGATTCTGAGGGAACCCAAGGAAGACAGACAATCACAAGAAAACAATACACATTGCCTTTGAATATTTCAGATAAAAAGAGGCGTTTGAAACTAAAATTCCAAAGTGAGCTCCTCAGCCATTGTTTTCTTCAAGTCCAAGTGCTAAAATGTGGAATTTTATTTTTTAATTTTGGGATGATTCCCATTGCTTTCCATGCCATTAATGTGTCTGGCATAGATTATTTTCCACAGAAATATTGGCAAAAATCCCAAAAAGGGAATAGTCTTTTTAATATATCAATGTCATCTTTGTGTTTATCTCAGAAGTAAAAGGCTTAATATGTGTTTGCACTGAAAATAGTGCTGAAATTTGAGAATGTACTTTAAAAAAGGTTAATATTCAGTAATATTCTACTGGTTGGAATGTATTTTACAAGAAATCTAATTACTTTTACAGAGTAGTTGAAAACCTTAGACCTAGAATATGTGAATGATTTTCATTTGAACAAATTAAGAGAATTGATTCATCTTTGTTGCAAGCGATCCATTTACATTTAGTCAGGGAACATTCACAATCTTTGGGCTCAATGTTTCTGGAAACCTAAAAAGAAAACTAGAGCACATTTTCCCTGCAGGCTCTAACTTGAAAATTCAATTAAGATTTATTGATAAAAGGCTGCACCAGCTAAAATATATTATCCTAATTTAGGAATCAATAAGCATTTCTGTGATTTTTATACACTATAAATTATATACTTTAATTTATACCTATCTGATGTCCAAATGTGTTGGCAAATGAGATGCCTAAAGCAATGTGTGGAGATAGAATTCTTATAATGCTGAAAAGATGTGGCATTTGTATTCTAATCATAACAGAGCTTATGTGGACTGTTTTAACAACTTGCATACTAGGCTCATTACATTTATATAGTGTCCCTTCTGTCTCTAGTCTTTTACACCTGGCTGATCCACCCACACACCATAAAGACAAACTGAAAGCACCTAAAGTTTTAGGCAATTGCCTCCACGCTTTCACATTTCTCTCTCCCAAAACGTACACCTCCTTCTGGCCTGCTTTGGCTTTTGATAGCCTGCATGTGTAACAGGGTTGCAGGTGGGGCTGAATTTAGAACATTGATTGACAAACTGGCAGCATTTCTTACTTTAGGTACCTGTAGTCAGTCCCCTTGAAGATTTCTGTTTTGCTCTTAGTTACATAAGATGGTCAGGCACCTATTTTCTTGGGGGCAAGTCTCATAACCTGATGTTTTTCCTCAAGACTTCTTGGTATACACAGCTTGCTTTTAGTGTAAGCTATAGGGAAATTTGCATACTAATGAAGAAGCCATTCAGGGAAAAAATGAATCAAGATCTGAACAACTTCCTTTTTGAGGTTTAACATTGTTAGAAATTTTCTGACAGATTGAGGTGGTTCAGTCCAAGATTTTTCATTGGAAAATAGCACCAAAGACTTTGACATAGAACTCTCCCTCTGTGATTTGTGCTTATGACCCAGCCAACTTAAGACCTAGATATCTAAAATAAGCACATATGGGATGCGTGAAAATATTCTAGTAGCTTCTGGTAATAGCCTAGCAATTGTTATCAGTTTTGGGGATCAATGGCTGAATGGTTGCAAGTATAAATTCAAAAATTAACTAGGCTATAATTGTACAAGACCAAGAGATCTGGCTAAGGAAGGGTATCATTGTAGCAGTGGACAGGTGTTCCTGAGAGTATGCAGAACAAGTGCTCAGTAAAGATAACCAAATACAAAAGCAAAACACCTGTTATTAAAGGACATGATAGACTTTTTGGTTCTCTCTTCTCACTTCTTTCTCAAAGCTGAACTGACCATTGTGGATGGTTTATTGTGGGAAGACTACAAGGAGGCAGACATTGGTGTTTCTGCAAATATGAGAATGAGATATGTCAATCTGATAAATTTAGTTTTGGTTTCCAGCTTTATTTACTTTTAGAGTTTTGAAGCTTCCCTCTATTTCTGTGTGTTTGGGTATAAGCTACAAATATTGTGAAACTTAGATCACAGTTCTATTTCTTCTATGGGAGCATAATAACTAAGCAAGAAAACATAGTTGATAAATATACTTTTTAAATATCAATGTGACTTAAAATGTTAAGAAAACTTTAAAAAACAAGAAAACAATATATAGACTTATAATAGCCTGTTCTACAAATCTCGAAGTGTTTAAGTGAACAGTAGGGAGCTGAGAAAGATGCTGAGATACAGGATTGATTGAATAATAAGAGAAGGCCATTTTGTTTTAGAATGGATTAAGTGGCAAAGAGGAGACTAGACAAAAACAAGAGCAAATATAGCCAAGAAATTGAAGTTGTTTGTCTTAACTCTATACTTTTAAAACCAATTCACACTTCCATTCCTTAGATACCTAGCACCCAATAAACAAACCTCTGAATAAAAATATGTTAGAAAACAAAATGAGGGGCACCTGGGTGGCTCAGCTGTTAAGCATCTGCCTTCGGCTCAGGGTGTGATCCTGGCGTTATGGGATCAAGCCCCATGTCAGGCTCCTCTGCTAGGAGCCTGCTTCTTCCTCTCCCACTCCCCCTGCTTGTGTTCCCTCTCTCGCTGGCTGTCTCTCTGTCAAATGAATAAATAAAATCTTTAAAAAAAAAAAAGAAAGAAAACAAAATGAAAGAAATAAAATCAGATTTTAAAAATTAAATACTTGGTAATAAGCTTAAACAGAAAAATATAAGATCTACTTGGGAAAAAATTGGGGAAATAGACATACACTTTTATAGAAAGACTCAATAATATAAATATGAAAATTCTTCCAAAGTTTACTGGGTTAAATCAATGTCATCCCAAACAAAATTCCAAAAAGGTTTCTTTTTCCTTTTTGGACTTGCAAAAATAATACCATAGTTCACCTGTAAAAATAAATGTATGCATGTAGAGCCAGAATATTCCTGAAAAAGGAGATTAATATGAAGGAAATATACCTACCAGAGGTCAATATAGATAAATCTTCAATATTAAAGAATGTTATTACTAGCCAAAGAACAGACAAATCTGTGAAACAAGAGAGAATTCAGAAGTAAACCCCCAAATATATAGGAATTTATTGCATAATAAATATATCTTTTTAAATCACTGAGGGAGAAATGGATTATTCAATAAATGACGTTGGAACAACTGGGCTAGCAATTTAATAAAGATCGCACAACAAATTCCAGATATATAAATATTTAATTGTGAAAATGAAAACATAGAAGAACTAAAAGAAAAGAGACTTTTTTTTCCAATCTTAGAGTAAGAGACTTTTTATAGGAAGATTGAAAAGCCAGACATCATTAAGAAATAGATTCACACATCTAAACAAAAACTAAGAGCTCCTGCAAGACAAAAATAAATACAACAAATAAAGATAAAACATGAGCAAACAACTGGACAAAAAACTATTTGCAACAAATGACAATAAAGTTGTAATTTCTTTAACATACAACAGTTGCTAATTGATAAGAAAAAAGCAACCAATAGACAAAAATTGACATGGGATATAGACTTGCAAATAAATTTAAAATATTTTCTTTAACAAATAAATGATGCAGGCACAAAACAAAGTCTCCTTCCTAAGTCTTAATTCTGGTAGGCAGGGCTAACAATCAAATGGTAAACCTTTGTGTAGCCATACTAGTTGCTATTATGACTTTTGCCCAATCTGATTGGTCAGTGCCTATACCCCTTCCAGTTGTTAAATATTTTAAATATCATCCCTGCTAGTAGAGGATTAACAGACAATAAACCAATAAACCAACATACCAGAGTTTCCTAACCTCTGCACTATTGATATTTTGAACCAAAGTGTTCTTTATGTTGGGGGTCATTCTGTACATTGTAGGATGGTTTAACATCTCTGGCGTCTACCTGCCAGATGCCAGTAGTAGCAGCTCCTCCTCAGGCCAATCAAAACTGTTTCTAGACATTGTCAAATACCCCTCCCCCTGTTGACAGCCACAAATACATATAATATGCCACATAGAGTGTTATAAAATGTTATAAAGGAAAATAAAGATGGGTGGGCAGAGACAGAATGGAGGGAGGCATGTGCTGCTTTCAGTAGGGTGGTGAAGTAAACCTGAAAAGATGACATTTGAGCAGCAGCTTAAAGTGAGTGAGCCATCCTGCTAGAGAGGAAAGAGAATTCCAAACAGGGGGAACAGCAAAAGCAAAAACTCTGAAACAGGGGCAGCATGTCTGGCATGGGTGAGGAATAGTGAGAGAGCCGTCGTAGTTGGAGCAGAGTGAGAGAGAGGGATTGATAGATGAGGTCAGAGAGGAAGTCAAGAGCCAGATCTTTTAGGGTAGTGCAGAGCCTGGAAAGAGCTTCAAATTTTACTTTGGATAAAATAGAAAACCACAGGAGAGTTTTGAGAGAAGACTGATATGATCCCTCTTACGTTAACAGAAAAAAAGGAGCAAAAATAGCTAAGAATCTTATGAAAAAATAATCAACTTCAGTTGTAATTAATTCAAAGGACTTTAAAAAATTAATGTACCATTTTTTTTTCACCTAGGATATTAGCGAAGATTAAAAAGTTGAAACATCCAGTGATGCTGAATCTTTACAGAAATAGGCAAAGTCCTCTGCTTTTAATAAATGTAAACTGGTACAACTTCTTTGGAGGACAATTTGTCAATACCTATTAAATTTAAAAATTGATGCAGTAACTGCATTTAAAAGGAACTTAACATATAGATGTACTTCACAAATGTGCAAAAATATATTATAAAATTTCGTGCAGCATTGTTTGAAATACTAAGAATTCAGCATTTTGCTCAGTGTTCACTAACATTGGGCTGGTTATATAAATTACAGCAAATCCATATAATAGAAGCTGTGCAGCAATCAAAAAGTTTAAGGTAAATCTACACAGGCTGATATGGAAAGATCTTCAAAATATATTGTTAGTTAAAAAAAATAAAGCTAAATACAAAAGCAGCTTAGAGTATAATTCCATTGTTATTTAAAAGAATTAAAAAGGCATATGTGTTTTGCTTTAGGGATGTTCATTTTCTTTATATCTGGTTCCAATTAACTGATTTGTTCCCTGTACTTTTCATTAAACATAATACAACATGATCACTAACGAATGAATGGTTCCTTTTGCTTGTATGCTTGATTTTTAGAACTTTGTTTATTTTGTAGATTTATATTGGGGGACTCTGCTTTTTTAAGATATTACATTCCTTACTTTTATATTTTAATATAATTTCACAATAAACATAATAATACTTCTAAAAGTAGAAATCTGATGAACTAGTATATGGATAGAAAATATTTTTGGAGAGATATATAGGGAAATGTTAACAATGATTATCTCTGGAAAGTAGAACCAGAAGTGGGTGGAGTAGGAAATTTTATATTTCATTTTATACCTCCAAGTACACATTTCAGTTTTTATCATGTTCATATTTTCTATATCAATAATAATTTAAATTTAAACAAAATAATAACATCTTCTAGAATACTGGTGCCATTCCATGAGCAGTCTCTATACCAGTGCCTTTGAACTCCTGTCTTCTGGGCCTGTCTCCCATTCCTGGTCTAGAATCATCTCTCGGATATAATAACAAATTTGGTTTTCCTGGGTTTTATGCTCAATTCTTTGCCTCCATTTGCATTTGGTCTGGCTTCCATTCCTCCTAGCACTGCACCTCATGTGATTTAACCTGTGATCCATCTGCTTGCTTATCTGGCACCAACTAGTCTTCCATGAAAGTGGGTCAGACCAAAGTTTCATAAACTTCCAAGTCCAAGCAATGTTATCACTTAGGAAAAGAGATTGTAAAAAATAGTGATACTTAATAGAAATGGACTTCATTAAGATGCTTAATAACTATATTGTACCCAAGGTAAAGATAAAAACTGGTTGCTGTTTTCATGCTTTTATTATAAAATCATAGGTTATAATGAATTTCATATGGTTTAGGGCTATGTGAGGAGATGCATACCTTGCTCAGATACACCATACACAAACAGACCCATTACAAAATAGTAGAGGAAATTGGGTAATTGTTTTCTTACTGGCCTTCAAGGGGCCCATTTTTGGTGCCACACACACCAGAGAATATATAGGAATATTGTTTCAGATTGCCTTGGGGCCATCTGCAGTTCTCAAGGGAGAACCTCTTATCTCTCTGTTACCCACCGTCCCTCCATGGCTGGTTTCCTCTCACCATTCTTTTTTTTTTTTTTAAGATTTTTGTTTTATTTATTTATGTGACAGAGAGACAGCCAGGGAGAGAGGGGACACAGCAGGGGAGTGGGAGAGGAAGAAGCAGGCTTCCAGCGGATGAGCCCGATGTGGGACTCGATCCCAGAATGCCGGGATCACACCCGGAGCGAAGGCAGACGCGTAACGACTGCGCCACCCAGGCGCCCCTCCTCTCACCATTCTTAAACAGCACTTTCTGACCATTACTCCCACCTGTTGTGGGTAGGTTGAGTTCTTTTCATCTCTGCTACTATGACAGGTTACCCTGAGTTGTTCACATGTAGCCAATAATCAATGATGGCATTCTTGACATTTTCACAAGGAATAAAACAATGTCCATAGGTGTACATGTCAATTTTTTGATGTCCAAACCTGTTTTGCGCTTTTTCTAACCTTTTTTTTTTTTTTTTTGCCTTGTATCTAACATCTATTTCTGGGCAGAGTTTTCTAGATAAAAACTTCCTGATTTGTTGACATCTTCTGGCTAAATAACTGTCAGATTCCCGTTTGGCCTTTATACTTTCTTCAGCTCCAAGTGGATAAACACTAAAGGGGAAAAAACGCAGATATTAAGAGCCAGTGTAAATAGCATATGCTTCTTTTTCTGCTCTGCCAATGCCAGTAGTGGTATTGCAGTCCTGATTAATAAATGTGGCTTACTGAAGCCAAAAACAGTTATTATTTTTCCAGTAATTATATTAAGAGAGTATTAAAATGATTATTCAGGTACCCTACTCTTTAAGGACAACTAAGATTCTTTAAAACTGTCTGAAAAGTTAATTTGATGAGATCCTATTTCTATTTTAATTACAGTATGAGGATATTACCATGGAAAATAAACTCTCCAACTGCCTGAGTGAAAAGCTTCCGGGAAAGAAAAGATTGCTATGGTGATCATCATTGTGGTTTGCGGGCCACCGTCTGATCATAGCGCTCTGGATTGTCACTGCACCTAGCGATCAGCTCTTTTTGCCTACAGGTTTTGGACATCTGGACAGATCTTAGCATTGCCTGCCCTCCTTCGTGATCTACCCTTTCATTATTTCCTTCCATTACAGAATTTTAGGAATTTCTATTTTGCCAGAGTATGTCCACATTCTGCATAAAATTCTCCCATCTCCTGTGCTTTTAAAATGTGCTTATGGACCTACACAGATGGGTAATTAACACATGGTATATTTCTTGGGAAAATTTTTGAACTTCAAATAATATGTTAGTTCCCTATTTTATCAATTTTGTATGTTTGAAGTTTTACATATTGAATAATAAATGATATCTGCTATGAATAATATTTCATATATAATAAACCTCACTACTAATGTAGAAAGTATGAGATTTAATCAACAGAACTTTATATTCAATCAGCCTCAAAAGGACTGCTACCGCTCTTTGTGTGAATATCTATTCTACCTGAGATGCAAAAGGAAAAAACTGAAATTTTACCTGCCATCATAATAATTATTGGGAACCATAATAATGTTGTATACGTCTTTCAAAAATAGGATTATATGAGAAATTAAAATGTTTTTAATGTTTTAAAAATAGGTTCTTAAATTTAAGATACATGCATTTGCAATACGGATGGAAGGTTTCTTGAAATCTAATTTTATTTTATTTTATTTTTTTTTTTAAAGATTTTATTTATTTATTCATTTGACAGAGAGAGACAGCCAGTGAGAGAGGGAACACAAGCAGGGGGAGTGGGAGAGGAAGAAGCAGGCTCATAGCGAGAGAGCCTGATGTGGGGCTCGATCCCATAACACCGGGATCACGCCCTGAGCCAAAGGCAGACGCTTAACCACTGTGCCACCCAGGCGCCCCTGAAATCTAATTTTAATTACCTACTTTGTAACCTGTATATTTTGTGATCGTATATAATAACTGATGATGACTAATAAACAGGTAACTCATCAATTTTTACTTATTTAATAGTTATACTGTATTATCAGCTCTGACAAAGAATAATTACTTACAATTATTATATTACATTTAGTTTTTTCTTTTTAAGTACCTTTATAAAACAGGGTCTCCAAAGCTCAAAACAAAAGCAAAAACATAATTTTGACCCAAATCTTTTTCCGCTATATGCCTCGTGTCTATTCTCCTAGAACTTCCTTTGAAGTGGTGACAGGCCAAAATATGGAAGAGGGAACAAATAAAGAGAAATCAAAATTTCACTGCAGCTATTTAATCCTATCGTAAAGTCAGTTCACCAACTTGAAAAGAAGAGAGATAGGAAGTGGTGAGAAAAGAGATCAGATAAAGTAAGTAAACAGAGGTTTGCATGAAAGACTGGGAAACTTGGATTTCATTCCACAAGTAAAAGGAAGTCTGAAATTTCCTGATCAGGGTATTGACATAATAAAAATTGTCTTTGCAAAACCTTAATCTGCAACAAATTAACAGGAGTCAAAAGAGATGGGGAAAGCATGATATAGGAATCTGTTCTAGTCAGAGGTCCTGACCACCTGGAGTAAAGTAGTTCTTCTCCAGAGGCAGAGAGTATTTAAGAAATATTGTGAAAAAGAAACAGGTAGAACTTTGGGACTAATTGGTATAGGGAACAAATGAGAGGGAAAGATAAAAGCGACTCTCAGGCTTATTAATGCAGTAAAGTTAAATAATTTTTATGTAAGGACATCTGAAGGAAGTCATAGCCACTTACAGGATACTAGTTATAATTTTAAAATCCAATGACAGGGGTGCCCGGCAGGCTCAGTTGGGCATGAAAGTCTTGATCTCAGGATTGTGAGTTTGACCTCCATGTTGGGTATAAATATTACTTAAAAATAAAATCTTTAAAATAAATAAATAGCTAAATAAATCCAGTGACAGAGAGAAGCATAATAATAAACAAGTGACATTAACTCACATAATATTTTTAGATGAAATTGTATTTTATGAATCACAATAGCCATATGTGTGTTCACACTGCTCACTGTTGGATTCTTCTGCACACTGCTGTTGAGATGAATGCTTCCCTGGGGGTCAGGGGGTTATGCAGTGCACAAGCTACCCTACCAGAGGCTGTGACTATACCATCTACAGTCTTTGGAAGCAGTTGAGCAAAACTTGAGGAAACGTATTTATTCAGTTCTCAAATACTATCTAGTTCAGAATGGCTTCAGGGAGGCTTTGCAAGAGCTCCTTGATTCCCACAGCAGCAGTCATCCATAGATCGGCTCCCAATTGGATGAAGAGCAGCAGGAGGATTGCATTGTTGCCCATAGCGATGGGAAAGTTCACAGAAGGAAGGACTCTTCTCCCCACCAAATCCCCACTGCTCCCGCTTTCTTAGATAATGTGGGGACTAAGAATGATCTACTATACGATATTAGTTTTCTAGGGCTGCTGTAAAAAAAAAATCACCACAAACCTGCTGGCTTAAAACAGCAGAAATTTTTTTTCTTTCATTATTTTGGAGGTCAGAAGACTGAAATCAAGGCTCCTGGGAAGAATCCTTGCTTTCATGTCCCATTTTCTGGTGACCCCTGTCAAACCTTGCTGTTCCTCGGCTGTAGTTCATCTTCATTCCAATCTCTGCTTACGTCTTCACATGGCCTTTTCCATGCATCTGTGTGTCTTCACCTCTTCTTTAAGGACACACCTCTCATTGGATTTAGGGCCTACTCTACTCCAATATGGCCTGATCTCAAGAGCCTTAACTAATTACACCTGCAAAGACCCTATTTCTGAGTAAGGTTACATCTGAGGTTCTGGATGGACATGAATTTTGGGGAAACACTGTTTAACCCACTACAGAGACCTAGGTAAAAACCTAAACATGTCCCAGGCATGTTCTCACATCTCTTAAAGAAAATGTTGCATTTTTACAGTTGCTGAATTATGCAAAGGTAAAAAAGCAATCCGTTCTGAGTCTAAAGATCAAATAAGAAAAGAAATAACCACAAGACTACATTGGCAGTGGGTTAAAGCAAAAATGTTTTGATTGAACACAGCAACACAGGGCATTAAGGAAAAGGCACCATTTCCAAGCTGCAGCTTTAAACGCTTGAGAACATAGCCTTCCCTTGAGTGCTGACTTTTAAACGCATTCCTTTCCCTACTTGGGACAGGCACGTTCTGCTTTTATTCACTATGAAAGAAGGAAATGAAGGAAAGAAGATAAGACATAATTCCACAGGCTTCTTATCTGACTTGCTTTTCCTGTAACAAAAACCTTTTATTTTGTGAATTGATGTTTAAATTGTACAATTAGTTGCTACCTTGATCTTTCTTCCTCTAGTTCAGCATATTGTTCCATTGAAGCCCAATTGGAATACTTTATTTCTTCTAAAACATTCTAATTGTTTATTAACATAGAATAGAATATGTGGGATTTTTAAAAATATCAGTTTGCAATTCTTTTTGAAGTTTGTATAAAATTGTGTGTTTTTAAAAAGTCATCATGTTTTTTTTCTGAACATGAATTCTTTATCATTTGCATAAAAAATAGGAAAGAGGTAATGTGAGAAAGGATATTAGATTTATAAAACTATCTTCCTTCTTACTCATTGTTGCTTTCACATTCTTACATAGCAAATTGAAGAATTACATCATTGTAGGAATTCAGTAAACTCTTCCTATGTAAGACTAAATTTGTCCTCCTGTCTGAATTAAGTAAGAACAGAAGAATTATGTTTACTCAGAATTATAGGGGCTGATGATAAAAAGATGAGTAAAACTGTGCTCCTGCTATTGAAGTGCTAAACAAACTAATGGTAAAGAAATAATTATAATGTGATTCATGCTACAGTGGTGATATTTACATATTGCTTTGACATTATAGGAGATAAGTCGGTCAGAAAAGGCTTCCCTAGGAGATGGCATTTGAGTTAAATCTGGAAGGATAAGAAAGATTTTGCCAGGCAGAGAATAAGTTGGAGAAGGATGCTCTAGGCAAAATAAACAGCTATGCCAATTCATGAATTGTATTGTGTTCACAAAATGTTAAGACAATTATTGTGTCTAAAGAATAGGGTTTGTGTAACAGATGGAACATAGCAGGAAACAAGGATAAGATGATAAAGCAGACTGAGATCAGGTTATGATGTGCTTTGTCCATGTAGTAGAGATAATATTTTACAAATACCAAATAAATGCATTTTAATGTCTCCATTAAAGCATGTTCCTTTGCATGCTTGCACTTCCAAAGTCAAGCCTTGAGGCTTATCATACCACAGTATGGGAGATACCATAAAATAAAAGTGGACTTTGATTAGGTTTAAGCCTCAAAGCAGACTTTTTTGACTTCTTTAGGAAGGTAATAATTGAAAGGGTCAGGTTTTATAAGAGAGAAAAAAGGACTTACTAAATTCCTTGATCTCTCTCCCTAATATTTCAAACACAAGCCTATACAGTTTGTGTCAGGGAAAGTCAATCCAGACAGGAAGGTTAAGGGGGAAGAGTCTGTCCCTTTCAGTCTTGTGCGTTATACAGAAAGACAAGACAGGAAGAGTGAAATGAGCAGCGTATTTCCTCTCTCCTCCCAGTTCTTGCTTTGAGACAGCAGAGGGATTACAGGTGGAGGGTGGAGCATGAGAAGGAAACTCATTTAGAAACATTGAAACAGAAATTATAAAGACCAAAGGCATTGGATCTAGGGACTCACTCCTTACCAGCGGTGCTGGGGAGGCCACAAGCCTAGACAAACCCCACCCTTCACTCAATGCAATGTCCAACAATGCACAGGAACCATGCCGTGGAGTTGGGGATAAATGATGGCCACATAACTAACCTGAGGCATATTTTCTGGCTGCGCATGGCTTATGCATGTTCCACAGCAACCTCAAAAGTTCCTGAATGCTTTTAAGTGCCGAGAGTGCCAGTAAACCGGCAGAGCCTGGGACCACAAAAACGACACTCTGTGAGAGAACTTAAAGGCCCAGAGCAAATGACCAGGCTTCAGTAACAGGTGCCATCCCATCCTCCCACAAGTTGCACCTCAATGCTCACCAGTCCAAGGAGAATACTCATCAGCCTTTTCACTGTAGAGGTTGGCCCATCAGTGCAAGAGCACTGTGAATGAGGAGGACAGTGGCAGAAGATGAAGTCAGAGAGGGAGGCAAAGGGAGAAGATACAGAACCTTGCAGGCCATGGTACAGAGTTTGGATTTCATTCTGATTATAATGGGGAATCATTGAAGGGTTGCGTGAAGGGGAGTAACATGATCTGATTTACCTATTAGAAAGATCATTCTGGGTGCTGTATGAAGGGTGGACTCTAAGGGACAAAAGTGAAAACAGGGAGGCTGGTCAGGAAACAATTTCAGTATTTCAAGGGAAAGATGACAAAAAGCTTGGTTATAATTGCAGAGATAGTAAACATTGTTGGATTTGGCGTATATTTTGGAAGTAGAGCCAATAAATCTTGGTGATGAATCAGACTAGGGTGTGAGGCAAAGAGAGGAATGGACGCTATTGGTTTGACGAATTGGGTGGGGTACAGTGGCCATTACTGACATGGGAAGATTTGGTGGGAGATGAATGAATTTGGAGACAGGTGGAATCAAGAGTCTTCTCTTGGCAATGTTAAATTTGAGATCCCAGGTAGACATCCAAGTGGAGATAAGATGTTGGGAGATGGATATACATCTGAACTTTCAGAGCAGGACAATATAGAGTTGGAGATGAGAGGCCAGTCTACAGATTATCCGTAGCATATAGATAGTATTAAAAGCCAGTGGACAGGATGAGGTCATCTAGAAAGGGAGCAAGGAATTCCTCTCTCCACTACTAGGTTTTGTGAGCTGCACCATCCTTTCTTCCCAGCCCAGATCCTCTCAAAGAGTAATGGTGGAGGGAGAAGAAATCTGAGAGACTAAGCGTCTTATAAAACACTATACATTTTATCCAAAGGGATGTTTAAAATTATTTTGCTGGATTACATTTACAGGCTTAAATTAAAATTTAGATTTTCTTTTATCTACTACACAGTAAGTGAAGGCTTATCAGGTCATCCCTAAAGGAAATAAAGAAATTCCATTTTCTTTGATCACCTGAGCATAGTTTAAATAAATCTGAGATCTTGCTTCACATATGACTTTAAATCAAATAATTCTTACTATAAACAAATATTTGTTCCTGTTCCTCTCCTGAATGAAACTCATGGATAATAAAATTGACCTATACATGGTTCCAAAAAAATCAATATAATATTTTAATATCATATATAAGAGAAAGAAAAGGAAAGTAATTTAGAATAAAATAATATGTATTTCAGTATGTCAATGCTCAGACACAACTACACTAGAAAACATGAAGCAGTCAGATGCTTGCATCTATCTATAGACTCACCATAAATGTGACAGCCAGAAATGTGGATGTGTTTTTGGCAACTCAAATACCCAAACAGCATCCGCCATCAATAACACGATTCTCCAAAATGACAAACAACTTTTGTAAAGTTCTGAACAAAACTAAGTACATACTTCCCTTGATTTACACAATACTTCATTCTTATAAAACTGCTTAGATGCAGGCTTTCCACTTACATGAATTTCTCTGGAGACATTTAAATTTGTGCAAGATATGGAATAATTTTTCATTAAGCAAGACTGTCCATGCATTGTAGGACATTTAGCTTCCCTGCCCCTGCCCAATAAAGGTCAATAGTATTCCCAAATCATGTGACAATCAAAAATGCACCCACAAATTTACAAATATTTTTAGGGAGTACTATCACCCCCATTGTGGACCTCTCTTTTAGTGACATAAGATTTTTTTTTTTTAGTTAATAGAGAGCCAATGAAAAATCATAAGCATTAAGGTATTGACACACCAGTGTTTTGGAAGATATCACCAATGGCGTTGTGTATATTGAAATGAGTGGAAATCAGTGACTTAGAGTTCCATTAAGTGGCCATTGCAATATTTCAGATACTAGATAATAAAAGCCTAGATGGATCATGGCATTACGAAGGGAGGAGAATCAGAATCTAGACACGATGTAAACAAAATGAAAAAATTTGAGGGTCAATTATACATAGATTGGGGAAGAGAGAGGAATATGGATGGCTCTAAGCTTTCTAATTTGGGAGAAGTGATAATGTCATTCACTGTATTAATGAATATAAGAAGAGCAGATTTGAAGGACAAGGGGATAAAAGACAAGTTATATTCCACCTCATGAAAAAGACTTGAAGAAGCTGCAGGGCAGTGTTCCTTCTATCCATTTTACTACCATTAAGTTTTTCCAAACCAATGTATTAACTATCAACTATTTGTCTGTCACTGGTTTGTAGCAGTGAGACAATCATACTCTCTGCCCTTAAGGAACTTACCACCTAATGAGGTTGACATTTCAACCAATGATTATACGCATATTTTGTCTAATTATAATTGTAGTTAGTACAGTTGTGATAAGTGCAATAAAGACTTTGGCATCCAACGAAAAGTTGACCTAATTAGTCTGGGCAATAAGGCGATGGCTCCTGCCTGAGAGGCTCCAGGAATTTTATGCCCACCAGTTTCTCAGCCATACTTCTCTACATTGTTCTGCATTGCTAGGATATAACACTGGTTGAGAATCATTAAGATGACCTATTGTTCAATTCCCCGGGCCATTGTCTTTTTGTGGTCCCTGAGACAGGCCTGCAACACTATTATCTATCATAGCTTTCAAGTGAGAACAGGGCTATTACATCTTTCACCGATACAAAGTGAACTCATTGAAAAAGATAATTCATTTTTCCCTATCCAGACTTTTTCTTAACAAATGCCTCTAACTCTTGGTGGAGTTGTGACAGCAACTGACCTTTTGAAGTGTCATATACATCCATGGAGCTGGACCCTCATACCTGTGACACTATGCCAGGGAATTATCAGGTAAATCAAGAGATGTCTACCTGCCTCTCCACGTCACTTCTCCCACTCTCTCCATAAAACTCCATCTCCACTTTCCTGATTCATATGGGCGGCCTACAAAAAAGCTGGTTCTTTCAAAAATTGTCTCAGACCAACAGTCTTTAGGAGACCAGTAAGGAAAAAGCCAATCTAACAAAAGTGCAAAGCAGTTTCAGCAAAATCAGCAGGTCCTCAGCCAGATTTCTTGTGTCTGTGGCAGCCCATGGGAATGGTAAAATTACCTGACACTCCCCATGCCCTAAAGGAGATTTGGTCCCAAGGGAATCCCTCCTCCCCACCACCTTGTGAAGAAAAACTGGTGCAGCACTTTCTCAAGTGAGAGAAAGTTTTAGTTATTATCAGAATAAAAGGGTGAGGTGTTACATAAAGTAGACTTTGGTGAGTTATAAGACAACAGATGAAGTAAGTTTCTTATCCTTAAAATCCGACCAACTGACATTTAAACATCTGTGTTCAAATCACTCAATATTGAACTGGCCAGAGGAAGTGTGAAAGATTTTCCATTTTGTAGTTTTCACTGCAATGCTGTTTAAAATATAATTTTAATAAATAAGTCACTACTACTATGTAACTCACATTTTGAAAAATCACTATTTGTGTGAACTTCTGAATTTTGCCTCTAGACCTAAACCATAGTTAATACGTACACACACACAACTTTTTTTAACAGAACAAATCCAAAATATGATAAGCCAGGAGACAGTGGAAATAAAAATTTTAACATCTATCTGTATTTTTAAAATATCTCGGATCTAAAAGATCGTGAATTCATAAAGCCCTGACCATCCTCCAAACACATGCTAGATCCATTGAGAAAACCTAGTTGATTAGAAAGTTTATAGAATCTTAATTAATTAAATAGAGGTGTTTCCAAAGACAAAGAGGACAGTTTTGCATCTGTAATATGCTATTTTACTATCATCCTTGACAATTTGAAGTCTTTAGACACAGACATCTATTGGTAAAGCAGACAGGATCTATGCAACATCTGCAGAAGAGTAATTCATTTGTGCTGATATCTAATTAGAAAATTGTGAAAAATTGTGTACTAAAATACTTCAACTATTCTCAAGAAATATAACATAGTGTATATGTGATTACATAGAGAAGCACAAATCCCTATTTTTCTAATTACAGTTTCGATGAAGATAGAATCAGTTGCATTTCTGATATGACAGGTGTGCCTTTAAAAAATACACTATTTCTCTCTCAGTTACTAAAAATGATGACTGTGGAAAATATTGAAATACCTTGATAATTGGGGTCAGAAAAGAGATGATGATAAATAGATTCAAATCCTAGGGCATATATTCAAACTAAGTATGTACAAATAATGAGGTCTCACTTAGCTATAATCTCTTTGGGAGCCTCTTTTCAAATTCAGATGTGAGAACTGGGAAACGCAGGCTGATGCAATATTCTGAAAAAATCCTCCTGGGAAAAAAACATCTACAAAACAAGCATATCAAATGAATTGTGTTCAAGAATTTAAACCAAAATGTTAATGCTAAAAGAGCAATACAGGATCATGAAAGTAAAATCATCTTGCATTATCATTTTAGATCAGTCTCTCTGTTTTGGAACTGCAGTAATTACCTTCAAGAATATATCCCTTACATGAAACCTGAAAGCTATAATTATTTTGTCTATCTTGGTTTAAAAAAAAAAAGACATTACTTTTATGATAGCATCTGACTGGTAAAAGTAATAAAACTATAAACTACCCCCCACCCCCAAAAGCATGGAATTATTTAAATAGCTCCCACTCTGGCCCCACAAACTAGATAAAATCAAGACAAGTTTGATGTTACTAATAAATCCCATAGGATTTGAGAATATTTTTATGACTATGAATATGAAAGTTCCCATGGAAACTTTCGCATTTTGCCACTGCACAAAAAACAAAGCTGATTGCAAATAAGGTAGAGAGAACTTAATTAAAAAACATTTTACCTAATTTTAATTATTGAATATCTACCAAACCATTGTGGTAATATTCTCAGTAACTAGATAACATGGGAAAAACACCTTAATTTTTATTTTTAAGTAGTATTCCAAAAGTATAAAAAATCCTCACTGTAATCTTGGTTTACAGTTTAAAATGTTAATATATGATAATGAGGCTACCTTCTGAATTACTAGTGGAAAGTAATCACTGGGATATTTGTTTTTATATTTTAATGTACCCAATGGGAAAAAAAATAGTTCTGTAAGTTTGGCAAGATAGAAAAACTTCTGATCATTTTTGTAGTTAAGCTTCTTATGCATTATTCAGTGCATACATACTATCATTCTGCACTGATACAAATAGCAATCTCACAGAGCACTTACAAAATTTAGAATCCCTGATAGAACAGGAAGGACTCTTACAAGTTACCTAGTATGAAACCTACGTAAAAAATTTGTTTCTGGAGGCGCCTAGTTGGCTCAGTTGGAAGTGTCTGCCTCCCACTCAGGTCATCGTCCCAGGGTCCTGGGCTGAAGCCCTGTGCATAAGGCTTCCTGCTCAGCAGGGAGTCTGCTTTTCTTCCCCCCCCCACCCTACCCCACCGCTCATTCTCTCTCTCTCTCATAAATAAATAAAATCTTTTAAAAAATTTGCTTCTGAATATAAAATAAAACATATTCAAAGAGTAAGAAAAAATTATATGTTTGTATCTATCCATTCATATTTCCTTCGATTTTTCTATGTGTTTGCCCACTTTTATTTTCCTCTTAGGTCGGTTGCCCTTATCCCATTGATTTAAGGGCTCTTTTTATATTAGAGACTGACCCATTGTTTAGCACATGTGTCACAAGATTTTTTCTAGTTACTGTCTACTACTGTTTACTGTTTTCAAAATAATTTTTCCAAATACATGCTTATACAGTAACTTTAGATTTGTTCATTTAATGACTTCTAATTTTCATGATATTCCTTAAATTGTCCATGTCTGTGACTCATGTTTTCTTCTTATACATTTACGATTTTGTTTAATAAAACTTAAGCCTTTGATTTAGCTGTTTTAAGAATAAAGTGAATAGCCCTATTTCTGACTTTCCAAGAAGCACATTTACTTCAATATCATCTATAATTCATTTTTCCCTCTGACTTGAAGTGATAATACCTTCTGTGGTCGGCAGAATAATGACTCCCCAAAGATGTCCACATCTAATCCCTGGAACCTGTGAATAAATTTGGTTTCATGGCAAAGAGGAATTAAGGTTGCAGGTGGAATTAAGGTTGCTCATCAGATGAACTTGTTATGTAGAGATTATCCTGCATTATGTAGGTGGACCCAATGTAATCATGAGGGTGCTTATGAGTAGAAGAGGGAGAGTCAGAGAGGGTTTTGAAGATATTATATTGGTGGTTTTGAAGATGGAGAAAGGGATCACAAATAATGCAGGCAGCTTCTAGACAATGGAAAAGACAAGGAAATGTCCTCCAGAGCCTCCAAAAGGAATGCAGTCATGCTAACATCTTAATTTTAGTCCAGTGAGACCCATTTTGGACTTACACCTCCAGAACTGTAAGATAATAAATTTGTGTTGTTTTAAGCCAGTATGTTTGTGGTAATTTGTTACAGCATAATAAAAAACTAATATGTCATATTTTACTAGCAAGGAAATAGAGAATTAAAGTGACATTCATTTTCTAATTAATGGCACATTTTGGTTAACAGAAAGGGCTCCTTATGTTTAGGCCCTCAAACTAAACTTCTTATATTTACAAATAATAAAAATAATTAAAAACCAGGCAAAAACTAGAACTTAAAAATACAGCACAAATAATTGAAAGGTTTATAAATAAAATGAATAAAAATAGGAGGTAACTACTATGCAGTCCAACAGTACTGGGGAGACTTATGGCAGATTACCCTAAGGATGGACAATCAATTCTTTTAACTTTAGAATATAATTTTTTATGGATGTATGTGACATTTTAGAATTTCTAGAGCCACACAAATGAATGGCATGATAATGATGCCATAAAATAAAACTTTTACTTATGAGAAACAAGGAAACTTATGAGAAAATTATGCAACTTTATCTTTCTACTCAATGTATGATTTCCTTTCCACATACAGGTTAAACAGACCTCTCATATCAGTGAAAAGTGTCATGTAGGCAGAGAGAATCTGTGTTTTCTTATCATGCATTTTTCTGGTGTAGAGCAAGCATGAAGTACTAGGCTTTAAAAGAGCATTGAGAGATTTACAGTCAAGATGACACTGTAAGTTTAGGCTTTTATGTACCCATATAGCACCAAAAATGAATCAATAATACATAAAAACATTAAGAGAGAAAACCAAAAAGACGTAATCAAACTCAAACATGAGATAAGTCTCCATGGATGAGAAACAGAAGAGAAATGCCAGAAGTTCTGCTAGACTCTAAACCCAAAAGTAAGCATTGGTGGTTAGGAGTTTGTTTCTGAAGGCTAACAAGGACAAAAAAAATGCCATGCAAGATGGAGAACCGAAACCACATCCACTGATCAAGCCAGGGCCTGGAGTGGAATTCACCTCTTAAAAGGAAATGAAAAAACACCGTTGTATCTGCTGATTTTTTTAAAGATTTTATTTATTTATTTGACAGAGATAGAGACAGCCAGTGAGAGAGGGAACATAAGCAGGGGGAGTGGGAGAGGAAGAAGCAGGCTCCCAGCGGAGGAGCCCGATGTGGGGCCCGATCCCATAACGCCAGGATCACGCCCTGAGCCGAAGGCAGACGCCCAACTGCTGTGCCACCCAGCCCATATCTGCTGCTTTTGTCATAGGATATGTGGAGCTTCAGGCCTAAGCAGAGACAATAGGCACAGCTCCTTGACTGAGAAGAAAAGCAAGCCATTAGGCGATTGATGAACAGATCTGCAGTATTGCCAAATCAACACATACTAAGGACTCCAAACTCTATTATAAAAACTGTTTTGACCTCGGGATCTAGGCAGAGGCAACCACACAACCACCAGATAAGCAGAGGTGAGCACAGAAGTAGACAGAGCAAAATAGAGATGCAAAGTAAAATTTCAAAATACATATATTTGTGTGCGTGTGTGTATATGTGTGTGTGTATCTAAGAACAACAGCAATAAAACTAACAAACAGGAATCCATCTCAGATGAAATTAATTTTAGAGAAGAGTCTAACAAAGATACTTAAATAAATGTTTAGCATGTTAGACATAGTTTTCTTTAAAAAAAGAAATTTGAACAGAAGACAAAAATTTAAAAAAATAGATATATGAGAATCATAGAATCTGTAGAAATTAAAAAGGAAGTTATTGGGATTTTTAAAACTCAATAAATGGAATAAAACTCAAGATAGGATATAATGGATACAAAAAAGAGAATTAGCAAACCTAAAGATAATATTGAGAAATACACCCCAAAAAGTAGAATTAGAAACAAAGAGATTTATTTAAAAAGAAGATAAATAGAGGAGTTAAGAGTTGATATTTATCTAAAAAGAGACAGCCGGTAAGAGACTGAGAAGTGTTACTATGTGTCTTATAAGTATTCTAACAGAAGATAATGGAGGGAGTGGTAGATAAACAGTTCTTGAAAAAATACCTCAGAAATTTCCAAATTCAAGACAGTCATAAGTCTTCAGATCAAGAACACTGTAAAAACCATGTAAAAAATGAAACTAAATTCCTACCCAGGTGTATCCTAATGAGCATATAGCACATTAAGAATAAAGATTAAATGTATGAGCTACATCGACACACTACTAGAATGGCTAAAGGACAGAGAACAACTAGAACTCGCCTACATTGTTGGTAGGAACGTAAAATTGGAAATCCGCCTTCAAAAATATCTTTGCTATACCTTACAAAATAAAACAAACACTTCTGTATGAACCAGCAATCACATTCCTAAATATTGACCTAAGAGAAATAAAAGCATGTGTCTACACAAATTTCTGTAGGAGAATGTTTATAGAAGATCGATTTATAGTAGCTCCCAAACTGGAAACAACTAGAAAGTCATCAACTGATGGATGGTGAGTGGATAAACAAATTGTGGAACGTCCATACAGTGGAATGCAACTTAGCAGTAAAAAACCACAAAGTACAATACATACAACAACATGAATAAATCTCCAAAGCATTGTACTAACATAGAAATCAAACATAAAATCCTGTATCATCCCATTTATGTAGCATTCTGGAAATGGCAAATCCATAGATAGTAATGAGGTCACCGTCAGAAACTGGAGATATGGGAGGGGTTGAATAACAAGGGGCATGAAAGAATTTGGGGGTTGATGGCAATGTTCTATTTTATTGAGCTGTACCACTGAAAAGAGTGAATTTCACTGTGTGTAAAATACACCTCAATAAACCTGAATTTTTAAAAAAGAATAAAGAAAAAAATATTAAAAGCTACCAGAAAGAGAAAAGGAACCCATTTTAACCCACAGCAGGCCTCTCCTCAAGAAATAAAAGGCAACCGGAGGCAATAAAGTAATAGCTTTAAAGCACTGAGGGAAAAAAATTACAAACCTGTATTTTATATCCAGTCAAACTACCATGCAAGAATGAGGCAAAATTACATTTTCAGGTATACAAAGGCTAAGAGAGATTACCACTTATGGATTCTCACTAAAAGAACTAATAAAAAATGTCTTTCAGCAGTAACTAAAAGAAAACCAGCAGGGATGCATGAGATTTTTTTTAATGGTGTATTAAAAATTAATGAAAATAAATTTAATCAGTACTGAGTTTAAGAAAATTCACTACTTTTATATTTTTAAAAAATCAAGCAAACTGTAAGACTGAAGAGGATAATAATGGATAATTGAAACATGCTAAGATCATTTTTATGTATGGAGAAGAATGGAGACAACAAATAACATAAAATCTGTAAGAAAAATCTGTAGGTAAATATTATACAGAAAAACTAAGGATTATAACTAAAAGACAAAACATGTACTCAGCAATAAATGGCTCAGCAGATGAAAAGTGGAGACTAGAAAACTTTCGGATCAAGAGACACCAGAAAGAAAAAAAAAAAAGAGAGAAGCCAGAAAAAAAAATTGTTTTAAACAATCCCAAAAAGGAATGGTAGTCATAAAATATAAAGTAAGTTAGTAAATGTAGGGGCAGACATACCAGAAATATTAATAATTGAAATTATTAGTTTGGACAAAACAACAAGAGTCTGCTCTCTGCCGCTAACAATCCATTAAAATTAACAACCACACACAACAGCTTAAAAAACATGTAAAAAATAAAGTCTATCTTGTGCAAATACTAGCCAAAGAAAGTTATTTTAGCAATATAATGTTTGAAAAAATCAAATTAAAAAGAACAATTCTAGGAAATAAGACAAACCACAGATTGGGAGAAAATAAATAAATAAATAAATAGATAAATAAATAAATAAATAAAATCTCAAATAAATAAATAAAATCTTTAAAAACAAAACAAAGAACTCTTAAAACTCAACAATAAGAAAACAAATGACCTGATTAAAACATGCGCAAAAGACTTGAACAGACATCTTACCAAAGAAGACATACAGATCACAAATATGCATATAGAAAGATGCACCGTATCATATGCTATTAAGGAATTGCAAATTAAAACAATAATGAGATACTATTACACACCTATTAGAATGGCCAAAATCTAAAACAGTGACAACACCAAACGTTGGAGGGGATGTGAAGCAACCGAAGCTTTCATACATTGCTGGTGGGAATGCAAAATGGTATAGCTCTTTGGAAGACTTTGGAAGTTTGGCAACTTCTTACAAAGCTGTACATATTCTTAATGACCCAGCCATTGTGCTTTTTGGTTTCTACCCAAAGAAGTTAAAAACAATGACCACACAAAAATCTACACACACTGTTTATAAATCCTTATTTGTAATTGCCAAATTTTGGAAGCAACAAAGATGGCCTTCAGTAGGTGAACAGATAAATTGTGGGACATCCAGACAATGGCATATTATTCAGCACTAAAAAGAAATGATCTATCTAGTTATGAAAAAACATGGAGGAATCTTAAATGCATCTTCCTAAGTGAAAGAAAACAATCTGATAAGGCTACATACTGTATGATTACAATTATATGACTTTCTCAAAAAGGCAAAAATATGGAGACAAAAAAACGTCCGTGAGCGCTAGAAGTCAGCGGAGGCAGGAGTGAATAAGCAGAGCACAGAGAATTTTTAGGGTAATGAAAATACTCTGGTTTTATAATGATGAATATATCTCCATTATACATTATATATTATACATTTGTCCAAACCCACAGAATTTACAACACCAAGAGTGAAACTTAAGTTAAACTGATGGACTTTGGGTGATTTTGATGTGACACAAAGTTCATCTTTGGCAAAAAATGTATCATTCTGGTGAGTGATTTGATAATGGGGGGGTTATGTATGTGAAAGGGAAAAGAATATGAGAAATCTCTGAACCTTTCTCTCAATTTTGTTATAAACCTGAAACGTCTCTAAAAAAATTAAATCTTGGGGCACACGGGTGGCTCTGTCAGTTAAGCATCTGCCTTGGGCTCGGTCATGATCCCAGGGTCCTGGGATGGAGCCTTACGGTGGGCTCCCTGCTCAGTGGGGAGTCTGCTTCTTCCTCTGCCTGCCACTGCACCTGTTTGTGCTCGTGCTCTCTCTCTTTCTCTCTAATAAATAAAAAAATAAAATTTAAAAATAAATAAATAAAATAAAATAATTAAGTCTTAGGGGGAAAAAGATGCAATATCTGGGCAGTGGTGTCTTTACAGGACTAGCTTGGCTTTAGACTTCCAACTTAGTTCCTATTTGTGTAGATTCAAAGACTGATTCACCTTTCTTTCCAGAGAGTCTCAGAAATATCCAATATTCTTTACTATAATCCTTTTCTTCTGATGCCTAGCAGAACCGGTTCTATTGCTTACAACTGAAAACCTCGATGGATAGAGCTCTGAGGTCCAATCCACCTGGACCGTAAAGGAAGAGTTCATCATATTAACTCTGTTGAGAAACAAAGACTGTGCCCTGGGCACAGTGGGCATCGTGGCATAGGTGGGAGGTTGGAGAACCTAACAGTATGCCCACTTCCACTAAAACTCTACTGAAACTGCTCTCCGGGGTCAGCTATGATTTTCTGACTGCTAAACCCAATGGAACCCCTTCTCAAGTTTGATCTTTCTGCTGTATTTGACACTGTGACCACTCCCTCCTCGGGTTCTTACCTCTTGACAGAGTATTTTAAGCACAGAGATGGAGCAGGAAGATCTCTGTATTCCTAGCACATTGCATTTTGCTTGACACATGGCATTCAATGAGATTTCAGCATATTGTATTTTTAACTACAACTAAAGGAGAGAGCCTAATCGAATAAAGCACACAGGAAATTTTTGTTGAATAATGAAAAAATAACAGTACTTCATTTTGAGTGTTCCTGAGCCCATTGTAATTATAGTGATTAATAATGGCATATAAGCAAATTGTAAAGTAATGCAAACATATCCATGGGATTAGTCTATTTGTTAGCATACGTTGATTTATCAATTAGAGAGTAAAAAGAAAATGAAGGAGCTACAAAAACTGCATGAAGCTGTCAAGATCCCAAGGAACATCAAAAGGTCAGTGGATATTCAGTTAATCATATAGATCTTTGCCTCAACAAAACCCAAGTACCTTGCTGGTTTAACAATACCATCTCAGGGGCGCCTGGGTGACGCAGTTGTTAAGCGTCTGACTTTGGCTCAGGGTGTGATCCCTGAGGGGGAGAAGCAGGCTCTGACAAAGTCGTTAAGCATCTGACTTTGGCTCAGGGCATGATGGAGCCCCACATCAGGCTCCTCCACTGGAAGCCTGCTTCTTCCTCTCCCGCTCCCCCTGCTTGTGTTCCCTCTCTCGCTGGCTGTCTCTCTCTCTGTCAAATAAATAAGCAAAATCTTAAAAAACAAACAAACAAAAAAATACCATCTCATTTTTTGGATCTTCAAAGATCACAGACTGATGACCACATCTAGATCAAAATCTGAAGATGAAAGTGATTTTTACCTACACAAAAGCAAACCAGCTTGGAGATTTATAGTTAAATAATATTTATACCATGATCAAATTTGCCTCAACCTACCAGGTATCAATCTCATGGACATTGATTGACTAGGAATAGGAATTAGAAAACTTTAGCCTGTGGACCAAATCTAGCCTCTCATCTGTTTTTGTAAATAAAATTTTATTGGAACACACCTGTGCCGTTTTTAAAATATATCGTCTATGGCTGCTTTTGCTCTGTAATAGCAAAGTTGAGTAGTTAGGGGGAGACAATGTGGCCCACACAGAGCCTAAAATATTTACTATCTGGATCCTTACTGATAGTAAATATTTTGCTGACCCGTGATCAAGAATATATGGAGAAAGCAGAGAGGTCTAATTTTGATTTCTGGACTTGTACAAAGGGCCTTGAAAGTGGAGATTCCTTCTATCCTACTGTCAGAACTAAAGTTTCTCCCTCACTCCCTCCCCTCCCCATCCACCCTTTTCTTATAGTTAGCGCTTACAATCTGGAACGGTTTGTCCTAATTAAAATTCGTCATTAAAAACCTACGGTATATCAGAATTCCATGTCCACTTGTCAACTCACCTAATTCTTTTTCCTAGGTTCTCACATTGTTCTCACTTGTAAAGAAATAATGGTCTCCTTTTAATCAATAATCCTTCTTTTGACAACTCTTGCTCAATCTATTTCTCTGCTCTTATTTCTGCAAAAATTTATTTTTTAAAGATTTTATTTATTATTTGAGAGAGAGAGAGAGATAGCGAGAGAGCGTGATAACTAGGGAAAGCGCCCGAGTACCAGTGTGCATGGAGTCAGGGGGAGGGGCAGAGGGAGGGGGAGAAGCAGGCTCCGTACAAAGCAGGGAGCCTGATGCAGGGCTCCATCTCAGGACCCTGAGATCATGACCGGAGCCAGAAGGCAGACACTTAACCAACTGAGCCACCCAGGCGCCCCGTTTTGCACAAATATCTTAAATAAAATACTTGCTTATGTACATTTCTTTTTTTTTAATTTTTATTTATTTTTTAAATGATTTTTTATTATATTATGTTAGTCACCATACAGTACATCCCCAGCTTCCGATGTAAAGCTCGATGATTCATTAGTTGCGTATGACACTTATGTACGTTTCTTAGCATCATTTTCTTCCAGCTCCACACTTGGTTCATGCACCATTTATCTGCCTCCATAACTTTCATCATCATTCTGTACAGCTAGTTCCCTCTTGCTTTGACCTTTCCTTTAAACCTCACACCTGCATTTCCAAATGTGTATCTTCACGTGGGCATGTTGCTTTCCTACTCACACTTGTCTGGTTTGACATCTAAATCATTATCTCTATCCACAAAAACAAAACATAAAATACACACAAAAATAGAGCAGCTATTCATTGTTTACTTTCCCTAACCTGGTTAAATGCATCACTCTCCTACTGGTTGCCAAAGCTAGAAACAAGGGAACCCTCTCAACCATCTACATCTAACCAAACTTAAAATTCTGAATTTAAAATGTATTTAGAAATTTTCTCCTTCATATCGTTTTTATTTTTTTATTTTTATTTTTTTTAAATATTTTATTTATTTATTTGACAGAGATAGAGACAGCCAGCGAGAGAGGGAACACAAGCAGGGGGAGTGGGAGAGGAAGAAGCAGGCTCATAGCGGAGGAGCCTGATGTGGGGCTCGATCCCATAACGCCGGGATCACGCCCTGAGCCGAAGGCAGACGCTTAACCGCTGTGCCACCCAGGCGCCCCTCGTATCGTTTTTATTACTTGATTTTATATTCTTGTCATTGAAGAACTTTAAAATAGTTGCAACCTGTGTTCCTGTTTTCAGTTGACTATTTCTCTAACTGATCACTCATACTGTTTCCAGACCTACTGTAGTACGGATCTGATCATGAAACATCTCTGTTCAAAAACCTTCAAGATTCCCCATTAGCCCAAAATCCAAAGCTTTGGAGTGTCAGTCAAGGCTGACCACGCCCTGAGCTGCCTTCTCAGATTTATTTCTACCTAAACCCCATCATAAAACTCAAATCTAATAATATTGGATTATTTTCTATTTTCCAAATGTGGTGTAAGAGTTGAGCCGTTCTTCCCACCCACGCTCCTTTGAAGACTCTTCTAAGCACTTGAGAAAAAAAATAGGTGGTCATAGTTTGGCTAACAATTCCACTTTGGTTTGCTACGAACCCTGTGCAAGCTGGCTGAAGAAGAGGGAAGGGTAAAAAGAGGATTGAGGAGATTCTGAAGAAAGAATACGGCAATTATAAGAAAGAGAAACTGCAGAAAGAGCAGGGTTTTAAGTTGTTTTGCTGTATGACTCCTTCCGTTTTCTCATTAAATCTTGATGAAGTCTATTTTTCTAAGCAATTCTCTACAGTTAGATTTATTTAAGGGCTAAAACTGAGTGGCCTGGCCTGAAGGAATACATGAGGTGAGTCCAAGCTGGCCTTGAATTCCACCCAACTGTGCATTTGTTTGCTGCCATCTTTATTTTGTAAATTTTCTTGAAGGCATGAATCACATTTTATAGTAACCGATCTCTGTTTATGTGTTTGATTTGAATTCTAGACGTCTCTAACCTGTATTTTTCCTTTAATTTCTATTATAATACTATTTCTGTATTCTCTTCTCCTAATCCCATGTAGTATAATTAGATGGACAAATGAATTGACCCCTTTCCAGAGTTTTATCTCCTATGTTTTGGTATCTCCTGCTTTTCAAAAGTTTGTGTTACTCAACTTGGGTTTTATGAAAGACCTACAATAGTACCTGTTTTCTTTAACCAGAAGAAATAGGAAGAGGATTTTAGCTTTTACCAAAAAAAGGTGAAAGTGATAATAGCACTCAGCGTTTGTTTGGCAGGGAGACTTTACCGAGCCAGCAGCCCTCCAGCAGCGCCACCAAGCTTTTCACCCAGGAACTACACTCAGCATCTCAGCATCAAGAGGCCATAGTTTTGAACTGTGCGTGTACCTGTGCTTTATCTCAATTAATTTTGTGCATCTGATAGCAGGATATGTCCTAAGGTATGAAAAAAGCCTAAGAGAGTTTATTTTGGGGGGTCTGGAAATGCTCAAAAATTTTTACATCGAAATAAATGGTAATTGCTTCTTCACATTACGCCATCTCCGCTCACAAAAGATTTCATAGAAATGCTATACTTTCTAATAGTGGGAGGGGAGGACAGTAAAGCTATCACTATCACCAGCATAGCACATGCTCAGAAGAGCTCCTTAAGGTTATTTATTCATTCCTTGCATCAGAAATCGGAAGCTGTTAAAATTCTTTAGCAAACAGCTGTTCCATTAGACTTCTTTCCCACTACCAAACAACTGTTGTTGGATATGACCCCTTCTCCCATCAGATAGCATTAGATATGAGACTCTTTTAATGAGGCTTATGTTATTCTATCTTTAAAGCTCTCTCTTCCAGTGCACTAAATTAGAGCATGCAATTGGTATTTAAAAGAAAATCATGCCAGACACCATTTTAACAGTGCTAATTAACAAAATCCTTGTTCTCATTGTTGCTGCATTCTTGTACAGGAAGAAAACAAACAAATAAATAAAACAAGATGATATCAGACAACAATAAGACTATGGAGAAAAAACAGTGATGTGATAGAATGACTGATTACTTCAGATTTGTTTGTTTGAGGACTTTAGAGAAGTGAGGCAACTGAGTTACTCTAAGAAATCTGAGCTGTGACCTTAATGACAAAAGAAAGCCACTATGGAAATATCTGAGGAAAGAGTATTCCTGACTGCAGGATTAGATAGTTCAGTGGCTCTGAGCAGGAATGAACCTGGCATGTTCAGGAAACAAAGGATGGAGAGTTCAAAATAATGACAAAGATGCATGCATGGGATAGATCACATGAGCCCTTGCAAGCCAGGGTAATGGATCTTCTCCTAAGTGAGACAGGAGGTTTTTGAAAGGTTCTAAGCAAGGGAGTGATGGATCTGATTTACACTTTATAATGATGACTCTAGCTGCTGTGCAGAGATTTGATTGTAAGGGGGCAAGAGGAAAAGTAGGAGGCTCATAAAGAAGTCTGGGCATGAGAAGATGGTGGCTTGGACCAGGCTGGTGGAACACAGACAGAAGTGGACAGATGTGAAATGTGTTTTGAAAGAAGGAAGAATCAGATGGATTGGGTGTGGGGCTAGAGGAGGAACAGAGAGAGAAAAGAAAGAATCAGCCAAAGCTTCCATGTTTTTGGTTTAAACAAAATGAGATTGGTAGGGTCTCTCTCTCGCTCTGCACTCTCCCTCTCTCTCAAATAAATAAATAAAATCTTTTTAAAAATGAGATGGTAAATATTTTAAAAAGAGCAGACTGGGGACAGAAGGACAACCGAACTTTCTTTTTTAGCCATATCAAATTTGAAATGCTTATAAGACATGCAAGAGGAAATACCATTGTAGGTAGCTAGATACACAAATCTGGAACCCAGCGTCAAGATCAGAGATGACTTACAGACCTGGGATTAAATGTAGACATTCAGGGAGTGCGTGTAGAGGAGAGAAGGGAAGAGAAGGAGATGTTTAGAGGATATCTCCACTGATATTTAGGGGAGAGCAGAGAAGGGCTCTGTTGTGAGGCCAAGCAGAGCATGAGCTCTTCTTTCTTTCTAAGCTCCAGATTCCTATATCCAACGCCTATTTTATAATCATCCCCAAACAACCAACAAGATATCCTTTTCCTCTGTTACTACTTGAAGAAATTCTAGGATTTTTCTGTGAGCCACTGGTCCAATATGCTTGTTTGTCCTAAGAAGACAAATGTTTCCAATGGCTTCCTTCTTTCGTCTGATTCTTTTCCTGCTGCAAATCATGCCCCATTCCTTGACTTTAGCATCTGGACGTTCATGCTTTCCCCTGATGGCATAAGTCCTGTTGTGCTTTTTGTTTCAGGGGGAATTTTGTGTTTGGTGTTTAACCATTGCATACCTCATCTTAGTAACTGAAGAGCTTCTTAAGAGAAGTACTTGAGATAGAAAACCTGGCCAACGAGCTTAATCTTCACCACCAACTGTAAGTGTGATCTTCGGTAAATCCTTAAAACTAATTTACCTCACTTCTAAACTATATGCTAAAAGTTATGGAAAAATTATTAAGTGTATATAATTTGTACCTGAAGACTAAGAGTTAGATCAGATCTCTTTGTCATTTAGAGGTCTCGTCAAATACTACCATTTTTTATTCTCTATGATTTGGTGGTTACGAATATTTTAAGAGACTGTTGCTGGGAATGCAAGATGGTGCAGCCACTCTGGAAAGTATGGAGGTTCCTCAAAAAGTTGAAAATAGAGCTACCCTACCACCCAACAACTGCACTACTAAAGATTTACCCCATAATACAAATGTGGTGATCCGAAAGGGTATCTGCACCCCAATGTTTATAGCAGCAGTGTCGACAAGAGCCAAACTATGGAAAGAGCCCAGATGTCTATCGACAGATGAATGGATAAAGAAGATGTGGCATATATATATAGTGGAATACTACTTAGCCATCACAAAATAAAATAAAATCTTGCCATTTGCAATAATATGGATGGAACTACAGGTTATTATGACAAGCAAAATAAGTCAATCAGAGAAAGACAACTGTCATATGATCTCACTTTCATGTGGAATTTAAGAAACAAAACAGAGGATCATAAGGGAAGAGAGGAAAAAATAAAACAAGAAGAAATCAGAGAGGGAGACAAACCATAAGAGACTCTTTTTTTTTTTTAATGACTTTATTTTTTAAAATTTTTTTTTTAAGATTTTATTTATTTATTCGACAGAGAGAGACAGCCAGCGAGAGAGGGAACACAAGCAGGAGGAGCGGGAGAGGAAGAAGCAGGCTCACAGCAGAGGAGCCCGATGTAGGGCTTGATCCCATTACGCCGGGATCACGCCCTGAGCCGAAGGAAGATGCTCAACCGCTGTGCCACCCAGGTGCCCCCATAAGAGATTCTTAATCATAGGGAACAAACTGGGGGTTGCTGGAGGGGAAGAAGTTGGGGGGATGGGAATACTGGGTGATGAACATTAAGGATGGCACGTGATGTAATGAGCACTGGGTATTATACAAGACTGAGGAATCACTGACCTCTACCTCTGAAACTAATAATACATTATATGTTAATTAATGGAATTTAAATTTTTAAAAATGAAAAAAATAAAACTAGAAAAGAATTTTGTGTGAGAAAATAAACTAGCAATACCAATCTCTTCATCCTCTCTCTTACTCTAATTCTCATCTTCCAATATGAAATTCATTGTTACAACCGTTGTCTACATATAGTTGGTGCTTAAGAATTGTATTGCAGTGAGACTTTTTGGCATGAAGACTCTACTATACCAAGTGTTGCCAGAAGGAGAAGTAACCCCAGTCAGTTCTACTGTTTTACTTAGGACCATATTGCTAGAACCAAGCACCCATCCTCTTCATCCTACCCAAAGGACATGGTTTCCAAAGTGGGGTGTGCAAAAAAATCATGGGGAGCAAGAATAAAAAGTAAACTTGGCACATACTTATTTTGTGTCTAAAAAATATAAAGGTATTTCTACTTTTAGCATTAGCCCTGACTGACACTACTGACCTCAGTGTTCCACAAGTCACACGATAGCATGTACAGTAGGCCCAGCAGGGGTTGTCATGGAGGTGCTCAGAATTTGACTGTTTTTCTGCGTGTTACACTGCACCAGAATTTATGCGCTACACAGAATGTTGTCAGTGTGGTTCATTTTTATAAGATTAGATTTTTAAAATAATAATGGAGGTTTTGCATACTTTGTCTAAGACAAGGTCTGACCATGAAAATTTTTTTACCACACCCGGTAGCCAGTTCACTGGCTATCTCTTAGAAAGGATTGTCCAACTAAAAGCTGAGGAACACTAATCTTTAAAAAAGCTTGACAAGTGTGCCCAATTTGCTGACCTTTTCTATGAATACAAGTGACTGTCAGGTATTTTTGAAAACAAAATAATACTCTTTTTTTTTTCTTTTAAGATTTTACTTATTTGACAGAGAGACAGCCAGCCAGCGAGAGAGGGAACACAGCAGGGGGAGTGGGAGAGGAAGAAGCAGGCTCCCAGCGGAGGGGCCTGATGTGGGGCTCGATCCCAGAACGCCAGGATCACGCTCTGAGCCGAAGGCAGATGCTTAACGACTGAGCCACCCAGGCGCCCCACAAAATAATACTCTTAATCAGTTTCTTCAAGGTAAAGGTGACATATTCAATAATGAAGGAGAAAGTAACTGCTGCTCAAAAGACGTTTGTGCTACAGAGAGAGCAATTGAAAATAGTTACTTGGAAATGGTCCATTGTTATGTAATTTTGTTGCTGAAAACAATTTAAATGTAAAATTTTATTTTATTCTAATGTTTTTTTATTATATTATGTTAGTCACCATACAGTACATCCCTGGTTTCTGATGTACAGTTTGATGCTTCATTANGATTCCGATGTAAAGTTTGATGCTTCATTAGTTGCGTATAACACCCAGTGCACCATGCAATACGTGCCCTCCTTACTACCCATCACCAGTCTATCCCATTCCCCCATCCCCCTCCCCCCTGAGGCCCTCAGTTTGTTTCTCAGAGTCCATAGTCTCTCATGCTTCATTCCCCCCTCTGATTACCTCCCCTTTCTTTATCCCTTTCTTCCCCTACCGATCTTCCTAGTTCTTATGTTCCATAGNGGGCCTTTTCTGGTTCCATACAAATTTAAGGACTATTTGTTCCAGTTCTTTGAAAAATGTCCTCGGTATTTTGATCGGGATAGCATTGAAAGTGTAGATTGCTCTGGGTAGTATGGACATTTTAACTATGTTAATTCTTCCAATCCATGAGCATGGAATATTTTTCCATCTTTTTATGTCTTCCTCAATATCTTTCAAAAGTGATCTATAGTTTCTAGCATATAGGTCCTTTACGTCTCTGGTTAAGTTAATTCCAAGGTAACGCATGGTTTTTGGTGTTATTGTAAATGGGATGGATTCCCTAATTTCTCTTTCTTCAGTCTCGTTATTCGTGTATAGAAATGCAACTGATTTCTGGGCATTGATTTTGTATCCTGCCACCTTACTGAATTGTTCTATAACTTCTAATAGTTTGGGAGTGGATTCCTTTGGGTTTTCCATATAGAGTATCATGTCATCTGCAAAGAGAGACAGTTTGACTTCTTCTTTGCCGATTTGGATACCTTTGATCCCTTTTTGTCTTCTGATTGCTGTTGCAAGGACTTCTAGTACTATGTTGAATAATAGTGGCGAGAGTGGGCATCCTTGTCGTGTTCCTGATCTTAAGGGAAAGGCTTCCAGCTTTTCCCCATTGAGAATAATGCTTGCAGTAGGCTTTTCATAGATGGCTTTTATGAGATTGAGAAATGTACCCTCTATTCCTACACTCTGAAGGGTTTTAATCAGGAAAGGATGCTGTATTTTGTCAAATGCTTTTTCTGGATCTATTGAGAGAATCATATGATTTTTGAATTTTTCGTTCTGGAAAAAATCTAAGACACTGATAGATTTGCGAATATTGAACCACCCTTGCATCCCAGGGATGAATCCCACTTGGTCATGATGGATAATCCTTTTAATGTACTGTTGGATTCTATTAGCAAGGATCTTGTTGAGGATTTTGGCATCCATATTCATTAGAGAAATCGGTCTGTAATTCTCCTTTTTGAGGGGGTCTTTGCCTGGTTTGGGGATCAAGGTAATATTAGCCTCATAGAATGAGTTTGGTAGCTTTCCTTCTGTTTCTATTTTTTGAAATAGCTTTAGGAGAATAGGTATTATTTCTTCTTTGAATGTTTGGTAGAATTCCCCAGGAAAACCGTCTGGGCCTGGAGTTTTATTATTTGGAAGGTTGTTTATCACTGACTCAATTTCTTCATAGTTAATTGGCCTATTTAAGAAATCTATTTCTTCCTGTTTCAGTCTTGGTAGTTTATAGGTTTCCAGGAAGTCCTCCATCTCTTCCAGATTGCTTAATTTATTGGCATAAAGCTGTTGATAATAGTTTCTAATAATCCTTTGAATTTCATTGGTGTTGGTAGTGACCTCTCCTTTTTCCATTCATAATTTTATTAATTTGGGTCCTTTTTCTATTCNTCTCTTTGTTTTTGGACAAGTTTTGCCAGTGGTCTATCAATTTTATGGATTCTCTCAAAGAACCAGCTTCTAGTCCTGTTGATCTGCTCTACTGTGGTTCTGGTCTCTAATTCATTGATTTCTGCTCTAATCTTGGTCAACTCCTTCCTTGTCAGTGGGTTAGGCCTGTCCCTCTGTTGCTGTTCCAGTTTCTTGAGGTGAGAATATAAAAACTGCATTTTAGATTTTCCTATTCTTTTGAGTGAGGCTTGGATGGCTATGTATTTCCCCCGTAGGACTGCCTTTGCAGTATCCCACAGGTTTTGGACCATTGTGTTTTCATTCTCATTCGTCTCCAAAAATTGTTTAAATTGATTTTTGATTTCCTGGTTTATTGAATCATTCCTGAGTGGATGGTTCTTACNTGTTTAATTTGTTTTTTGATTTCCTGGTTTATCGAGTCATTCTTGAGCAGGATGGTTCTTAGCCTCCAAGTGTTTGAGTTTCTTCCAAATATTTCCTTGTGGTTGAGTTCCAATTTCAAAGCGTTGTGGTCTGAGAATATGCAGGGAATAATTTCGGTTGAGACCTGTTTTGTGTCCCAGAATATGGTCTATTCTTGAGAATGTTCCATGAGCATTAGAATAGAATGAGTATTCTTTGGTTCTGGGGTATAGTGTTCTATATATATCTACGAGGTCCAACTCGTCGAGTATGGCATTCAAAGCCTTTGATTCTTTGCTTAGTTTTTGCCAGGGTGTTCTGTCTATTTCTGATAGTGGGGTGTTGAGGTCCCCTACTATTACTGTGTTCTTATCTATATGTCTCTTTATTTTGGTTAAGAGTTGGCTTGTGTATCTTGCTGCTCCCCTGTTGGGGGCATATATATTAATAATTGTCATATCCACTTGTTGAATACTTCCTTTAAGAATAATATAGTGCCCTTCTGTATCTCTCTCTATGGCCTCTAGTTTAAAATCCAGTCTATCTGATATGAGAATTGCTACTCCAGCTTTCTTTTGAGGTCCATTTGCGTGGAAGATGGTACTCCATCCCCTTACTCTAAGTCTGAATGCATCTTTGGGTTCAAAATGAGTCTCTTGTAGACAGCAAATGGATGGGTCATGTCTTTTTATCCAATCTGCAACCCTGTGGCATTTTATGGGAGCATTTAGGACATTTACATTGAGACTGATTATTCAGAGATATGATTTTAACGATGCCATGTTGCCAATACAGTCTTTGTTTCTATAGATTGTGACTTTCTGTTCTGTATCATTCTTTGGGCCTTTTTACCTTTATAGAACCCCCCTTAATATCTCCTGTAGGGCTGGTTTCGTGGTTA